>NC_134484.1:372102695-372402695 GCF_040206685.1 Ascaphus truei | reverse complement strand
CCTGCTTCAGTGTCCAACTACAACATTGAAGATGATAGAGCACTCACTGACCACGTCACCACTATTGGACAATAGTAAAACATTCATGGAAGAAATAAATTGTGAAGCACTCAAACTAAGTGGTGTAAAAACAAGTTGGGAAATATTGTTCCATTAGTAGAAAAAAAAAAAAAAAAACCTTTGCACTTTTGAGAAAAACCTTCAAGAAGGTCCCTATGGGATAAAAACCTGAAGCAATTGGAGTTCTTCTCTTTCAAGACAAATACAGTATGCATGTGTATTACAACGGATACAGTATGCAGCAGGCAACATGATTGTGCCAGTAACGCGATGATGTGCATCAAGCTGGTCCGTCATTTAATGTATTTTTTTTAAAGATTATGCGTTAATGTGTGCAATAGCGGTGGCTACATCTGCATTATACTTCAATTAGTTATTCTACCTGCCACAAAGATTAGATTTCAATTGTCTATTACAGGGGTGGCCACCTCCAGTGCTCTAGGGCCACCAACAGCCCAGGTTTTCAGGATATCCCAGGTTCAGCATAGGTGGCTCAATCAAAGTCTCAGTCTATGACTGAGGCCTGATTGAGCCACCTGTGCTGAAGCAGGGACTGATTGAGCCATCTGTGCTGAATCAGGGACTGATTGAGCCACCTGTGCCGAAGCAGGGATATCCTTAAAACCTGACCTGTTGGTGGCCCTTGAGAATCGGAGTTGGCCACTCCTGGTCTATTACTACAGTAAGTATTGAATACAGGTTAGAGCTCACATTCTTTAACCCTTTTATTTAATGTGCAATCAATCGGATGACGTGCACTAATATTAAACATCACCAACGAGTGCCACCGTGGTTTTGTAAATGTGAAGCACAATTTCTGCAGCACGTGCAGTCAGAATCTGAGAGACAACGTTGGCCTTGTCACATAAATATGCAAAGCTGTGCAAGTCTGTGCAGAGTAGCACGCTTGAAATGCTGCATAATGTGTGTCTGTCCATGGCAGCTTTTTTGTAATATTAATAATCAGTTGTTTAAGATTTACTGATGCTCAATGCATTAGCAGACACAGTACCTAACTAATAAGGACCAGCGTTACTGTACTCTACCACATCAATTATCTTAGGCATTAGCCGCGGCACTTGTAAAAAAATGGTATCTATTTATTTTGTGGTTTTAATATATACAGCCTTTGATTACCGTTAATGAAAACTAATTACCTGAGCTACGGATCGATCTGTTCTCCTGTGAGCAATCAGCGAATATCCTGCTCTCTGGGTTCACGTAATGGTCGACACGGAATGAATCCTTCAGTCAGTGAAATGCCTCATATACAATGTAATCTTTTATTACTTGTCTATTGTTACAGCGTGCAGCTCAGCCAGTCACCTGCTGGGAACACTGCAACACATTCTTGTTAGTGATAATTTGTTGCCAAATATCTTGCACTGCTCAGGAGGTGTGCTAAAAACTACTATAGCATCCAAAGGATGCTCAGTTAAAACTCATTAAAATGGCATTAATAGTTGAATTCTTTAAAAAAAAAAAAAAAATACACTATATCTAATACTTCAGAACTGATTTTTTTTTTTTTTTTTAAAGAAGGATATTGAATGTTTTGTTGCTTTAAGTCTTGAGGATGCTACATATTTTAGCTACTTTTATTTTATTTATTAGAAACCCTTCCAAAATCATGTCCAAAGATTATTTGTCTGTTATTTATCAATGCACATATAAACATAATGCAGTGAGGCACAGTGCAGGCATACAGCGCACGCGTATTTGTATCTGAAGTTATATAGAATTTATTACTTTTAATATTGTTATTTATTACTTATCATTTTTAACATAAAAACTGTATTTTATTAGCATTTATCAAATCTGACCTGTTAAAAAACGGGGGCAATACTTACTGCAATCAGCAGCATTAGAGTGCTCAAGTGAAGAAAACAAATCCCAAATCTTTCATTTGATTCATTACTTATGTTTTATAAACCCGATGCATATTTGCCTCTGAAATATTTTGCGCTGGCTTTGAAGGGTTAATTGCACTGCCTAAAGATATCAGGGACTAGGAAATATATCGCTGAACATATCGCTACCTGCAGAAATCATGCAATTAGCTTGACGTTTGTGTGAGACTATGAAGCACAGGTGGCTTATTTCTAATTATTGTTATTACATGCAACTGCCTCGCACTGATCTGGAGGATGATATAGGTTATAATTTTAAGCTCTTTGGAATAGGGATTATCCTCTTAGATTTGTTTCCATCTACCACTGACTGTATTACCGTCCTTTGTCATATAGTACATGCCAACCCGCTGACTTGATGTCAGTCTCTT
Organism: Ascaphus truei; assembly: GCF_040206685.1. Taxonomy (NCBI): domain Eukaryota; kingdom Metazoa; phylum Chordata; class Amphibia; order Anura; family Ascaphidae; genus Ascaphus; species Ascaphus truei. Next base: position 372,400,354 of record NC_134484.1, on the reverse strand, counting down.
CAGTGGAATCTCACTGATAGAAGTATGCCTGTACTTTTTCCAAACTCTAGACCAAATGCAATATTTGGTCTTGCACCCCCTAAAACTCACTATTTGGGGTTCTTTGGAGGTTGGCATCTCTGCCTTGTATTGATTGTTGTATCTCATTATGTAAAGAGTTTTGCAGAGCCTGTGTACTTGAGCCTTCCTGAATCCACTGGTACCAATACTGTAAAAATACGTTCCAAATATGGGGGGTTTCTTGTAACACTGCACCCAACCTGTACCCACCCTGTAAGGGGCCAGATTAAGGATTATTTCAAAATAGGCACTAGTCAATGAGTGTGTGGACATTGGATCTGAAAAATATATAACAACTACATGTAGGATAGTGGGAACAGATTTCTCAAAAGTGCTCTATTTGCTCAATACAGTTACATTTTGATAGGACTTACGCCATTTGCATAAAACATATCACAGCAAATGTCATTGTGTGTAAAAATAGATTGGCGGGCGTTTTTGTCTTCAGAGGTTGAAAGCTGATTGTATGTCTTTGCAGATTATATTATTTGATAGGTTGTCATATCTTCACACCAGGCGCCACATTTTAATAAACATTTTTCTTTAATTGGCTTCTGAAATTGCCTTATGGAAGAAACGAAAATTATCTTACAAATTATTCTAGGTCATTTCCTACAAAACCATAGCTGTGATTCCCTGTAAAAAAAAAAAAAAGTGAACACAAATGTATTTTTGTGTAAATTCGAACCATAATACTTTCTATCGTAGAAGACATAGCCCCACGCGGTGACTTTTCAACATAATTGATAGATCGTCATCAGAATTATATAAATAAAATACATTTGTTTGTAGATATCTTATGCAATGACCCTCTGCAGTTTGTATTCATTTTAATAGGACGCTGTGCTGTTCTCAAGTTTCTAGTAGTTTCAGTTGTAAACTGGCTATTCCAAGTGAGTGTACTAGAACAGCCCACCCCCCCACCCCCCAACAGGTCAGGTTTTCAGGCTATCCCTGTTTAAGCACAGGTGGCTCAATCAGAGGCGCAGTCAGAGATTGAAGGGCCGGTTAAGGTAGCTTCGATAAGTGACTTATTGACAGTTTTAAGCACTTTACGAGCGACTTTGCATGTGTAGCTATTCAGAGAGCTCCGATAACTTGCCAAACTATCTTGAAACCTGCTTCTTCCCGATCGACAGCACTCTCACTCAGAGAAACCGAGCGGCCGCTCCTGCAACTCGCAGGTTGTGATGGGGGCGAGATGGGATCCGCGATGTGACTCTGATGGAGAAAATGTATTCTAACTACATCGGATTGAAGCCGGGGGGTCTCCGGGGCTGACCCGCATTCATTTCAGCTTCGGAGACCCCCTACTTCAATCGTATGTAATAAAAATACATTTACACCCAGCTTCATTACCTTTGTAGCTAACAGCTAAGATAATGAATGGGTTAAATAGCAGAGTCCGGTTTGTTGGTGGTAAAGGGGGCGGGTGAAGCTTGGAGTTGCCTCAGGGTGGGTGGTTAGGCCTCCCGGAAGGGTTGTGGAAGGGTTAACCCCTTCATTACCTTAGCTAAAGGTAATGAAGGCGTTAACTCTTCCCACAAGGCATAAACACCCACCCTAGGGCAACTACCCCTTTCAGCTCCCCTCTCTACCACCAACACCACACAGGAATGGGCAAAAGTGCTATTAGCCAAAGATGGTTAATAGTGCTTTTGCCCATTCAAATAATCAATACAGTGCAATACATTCAAATACATTACTATAATCACCCTCCCTGGGCAATTATAACCTTCACCCACCCCCTCTACCATCAACTAACCTGGTAGTGCCGGTTAACCCCTTACATTACCTTACATGTTAGCCGGGAGATGCAGCTCTCTCTGTGCAGCTCTTACAGACGGCAAGGAAACCAGACGGGCAGATGTTAGAAAAAGACACTGCTATCCCGAGCGGTTTGGCATTTTCCTACCTCACGGTATCTGACTTGCAAGAAATCTTTCTGAATACCGTGACAACACAAATGTCAGGACGCGAGGTAGGAACATGCCAACCCGATCGAAATGGCAGCGAGCTTATCGGAACTACCTGAATAGGCCCATGAGCCTCTGATTAAGCCACAAGTGCTGCAGCTAGGATATCCTGAAATGCTGACCCTTTTGGGGGGGAGGGAGGGTGGAGGAGGTGTTGAGGACTGGAGTTGAACCGCCCTGTACTAGAAGATGTATTTAAGAATAGCACAGCTGAGTAAATATGGTCCAGAATGGTCACAGCTACGTCTGTATTATCTGCATTCTGTTGCAGAGACACATTGAATGTTAAATGTTTGCATCTGAAGGAAGTTACCAGCACTGCTGTGGAGAGTGAGAGGGGCCTATATGTTAAGATCATATTTGAATATTTTTTTGTGCGTCAACATTTGAGTGATTTTAGTACAATAGTACAAACCTTATATATATGGATGCCTCGTATGTTATGAAACGTGGTTCGTTGATGGAAATTAATTTTGCGTCATGCTCAATACTTTATTGATGCAATTTAAATTAAAACAGAATGCCATTTATAACTAATATTAGTATGCTGCGTCAAATACATTTTTAGGTTGATACATAGCAGCCTAATTCTGTGCTAACAATATAAATAGAGTTTTGGGGGTTTACATCAAGTTGAACTTGGCACCCGATTTTGATGCGCTTTCTCCTTTTTTTTGGCACACAGAAGAATTATTTTTTTAGTACACACCAATATCTGTACACACAGTGCATTGCATTTCTGCCACGCGAATGGCGTAGATTGAGAAGTTTCACACATGCGCAATTTAAATATTTTTTTCTTGCGCCAATTCCCCCCCCCCCAAAAGTGACCCCTTGCAGACACACCAGAACACCCTCCTACTGTCTCTGTACGTTCTTCCTACTTACCAATAACATTGTAAGCTCTTCGGGGCAGGGACTCCTTTACCTAAATGTTACTTTAATGGCTGAGGCACCTCTTCCCATCATGGGTTATTTGTATTATTTGTTGTTTATATTATGTCACGTGTATTACTGCTGTGAAGTGCTATGCACATTAATGGCGCTATATAAATATATACATACATACATACATGTGCCATGCATGCACACACATACCAGATACATGCACCAAGCCAACACATACACACCAGATATATGCACCATGCACACACCACATACATGCTCCATGCACACACCACATACATGCACCACACAGACCCACTACAGAATATGCATCACAGAAACACATACTAGATACATGCACCATGCACACACATACATACCAGATACATACACTAACACAAGATGCATGCACTATGCACGTACATACCAGATATATGCAACATGCACACACACCAGATACATGCACAATGTACCAAGCACACACATGCCAGATACATGCACCATGCACACACGTGCCAGATACATACACACACATACCAGATACATGCATTTTACATATACGATAAATGCACTATACACATCATATACGTGCACAATACATATACATGCAATATACACACACTCATACATAGCCTTATCCTGTCCGATCTGGATTATTGTAACATACTGCTAACAGGCCTCCCTGCTTCACAACTTTCTCTCTAGCAATCCATCCAAAATTCTGCTACTAGAATAATTTCACTTTCTCCCAAACCAGTCTCTGCCCATCTCCTCCTTAAATCCCTCCCATGGCTTTATTTTAATTAGGCATACATCTGTGTATTTTGTGTCTAGATGTTTTAATTGGCTGATTGACACCCCCTGAACAGCCAATCATTAACTGACCTTGGGGTTTAAATACTCCTTACACTGGTGTTATAATTATCCCTGAACAAGGTGAGTAATTCATCGAAACGCGTAGGAGTTATTGATACTGTATTTGGCAACTGCTAATATCCCCCTTCATACTGCTGGAGCTTGTCTGGTTAGCCTTCGGTACATTGTCTGAGCGAGCGAGCGCGAGTTAGTCGTCTAGTACGACGTAATTCTGTGACATCAGCGTGCCGCTAATTGGCACCGTGGAGCCGTAGCTCACATTGTGGGTCTTCACCCCAGAGACAGCAGTTTGGGGTAGATTAAATTGTTCCACCGTATTGCCGGACCGTTGCATGGACGGCCACATATCTGGAAATCCACGTCTGTGAGTCTACCATAGTGCAGACGTGTTAATGTGCTGAGTGCTTTCATTTGAGCTTCATTCAGCCTAATACAAGAACCTCTGCAGTGACCGGAGTGGGAATCCATGGGAACAGCTGATATATACCAAGTGGATTCGTTTTAACAACTGAGCGGTAACATATACCCTAAACATGCCTTGCTTAACTAATTGATTCTTGCTGTACGTGCATATTATAGCACTTTACTTTGAATAATTATACTTATACATTTTTTTTCTTTAAATACATATCAGATACATGCAATATACATAGATCAAGTACATACACTGTAAACATATACACCCACATCAGCTACATGAACCATACACACACAGATTCACTATACTGTACATACATACTCATTAAATACATGCAAACATCAGATGTGTGCAGTGTTACCACCTTCTACTGAAGGCTAACCCGGAGGCGGAAAAAAATCCCTTATTTTTGTGGCATGGGGGTGTGGCGGCGTCTCCCGGCACCCTGCTGCAATTACCCCTCCAACTGCAATGACCATGAACGTTGCCATTGTAAGCAGGCGATACGTGACATCATGACATATAAACAAGTATAGACAGCACTCTAAGTAAAGAATAATAATCATAAAGTACAGGGTGCAAACGGAACAAAGTGGGCCCAAACAACCCCACTGAAGATCATAAAAACCGGAAAAGCTCCAGCACACACTGATTAATAGAGAAAACGGAAGAGTCACGGAATCAGCCAAAAATGTAATAGCGGTAATAATAGAACAATAGGCATCTCAAAATATGGAAATGCTTAACGACTATAAATGCAGAATGTATGGATCCTGAAAAGCACAAGAGTAGGGGGGAGAAACACAGGGAAGGGGAGTGGGGGAAAAAAACATTAAAGGAAAAACTGCAAACAAATAAACACAGACAAAAGACAATGGGGGAGGGTAAGAGGGGCAACGTTTCGGGGTGACGACCCCTTCCTCAGGCCCGTTCCCTTGGGTCCAATGGAACCACAAGGTACTTCCCTTAACCCTAACCCCCCCTACAAGACACAAATTAGCCAAATAAGAATTAGCTCAGAATCAAGTCCCGGTCAAAAGTCCACAGTATATGCAAGAGTGTATTCAAACTCAAACCGTCCTTTAAGTGGGATAATCAGGCTTCTGTCCTCTCTTTCTCTCTCTCAACTTCAAAGGTTGCCTTGGCAACATGACACTGCGTAGCGTCATGGCGTCAAGCAGCGTCTGGTTACCATGGCATTTGACGCCACGCAGCCATGTTCACTGCAGTTGGAGGGAGAAATTGCAGGAGAATTTCGGAGAATGCCAGCAGCAGCAGCGCCGGTGTCGGTGAGAGCAGATCTGCTAATCCTCCCCGCCAAGCTGCTAGTGGACCAATATTTTTAAATCTGAGTGGACTGGGAGCAAATAACCCATTGGTTTGCAATGTTTAATACAAAGGCCCCAGAGTATGTGTGTGTGTGTGTGTGTGTGTGTGTGTGTGTGTGTGTGTGTGTGTGTGTGTGTGTGTGTGTGTGTGTGTGTGTGTGTGTGTGTGTATGCCTATAAAATGGCTGTACCTTACATGATAACAGCTGGTTCACCATAAAGACTGTGTAATGTCATACCTACTGCATGTATGTGGGGTGGGTCTAAATAATTTATTAAAACATATACACTGCTTGTTTGAGACTGTCAGAATCCCCCTCCCCCCTATAATAAACAGTTATGTCCTCTAGCATTGTCGAGTTGCCCTTAATTCCTCTTCCCAGATCCACCAAGATAAATACAATCCTGCTTTTTAAGCAGGGACTCAGTTTTGTACAATACATCCCTCCTCTGTTTGAGATGACCTGTTACCTGACAAATGATCCCCCTGATTACATTCTTCTCTTACTGCTGGAGAAAATCTATTCCATTCCGCTGATGAGTAACACTGTTTGCTTTAGAGGCGAGCAAGTTCAATGTCACTGCACCTGGTATTTCTTATGTTATGGCAGTTCAACTATAATCCTACAGTTTAAGATCTGGGCAATACCTTTAACGTTCACTACCAAGGGGGCAAACCAAAAATTGCAAAGTACAGTAACGTACTGTAACTGGCCCCTTTGGTAGTGAAAGGGTTGATGTTACAGTATCTCTCCATCTCATAATTTCCATTAGAAATTTTGAGTGTTGAAACTTTTTGTTTTACTGTGTCAACACCTTCCACTAGATTCATTTATATGTACCTGTCCTTGTAAAGCAGAAGGAAGCCAGGGTTAGATGAAAGCATTGGAGTATGAAATACAATATTTACATAGTAATTATAACAGCAATAGTAAACATGATCAGGACATATAAACCTGTACACCGAACATTGGTGAGTCTTAATGTTTAGATTGCCCTAATGACAAGGGGAAGCATGCTGGTGGCCCTTATACCGACCGACGTGTGCTCCGTTCTAAGGGAGATCATACGCATAGCAAGCAGGCAGACGTTCTTCCATTTGTGATGTCACACAAGTGATCACATGATCACGATGCCAGCGCTTGGGTGTTCCGGATGCCCAGCACTCTGAAGATTAGGGCCCATATTGATTAAGCGGAGCCATTCCAGAAGATAACCCTGTGCCCTGGAAGACACCCAAGTCACGTAAGGCAGTCTATGAGATTCGGTAGTGGCCGTCTCGCCACAAACAAATGACCGCCGGCGTTTAGGTGCTGCTCACCTTGCCACCGGGACGCATCGCTGCTAAGGTAAGTCACTAACCTTACCCCTTACCCTAAAACTCCCTAATGTTAACTTCTAATACTAACGCTACCCCCTACCCTAAATCCTTATCTCTGAAACCCCTAAAGTTAACCCCCAACCCTAAAACTTAACTTTTCGTCCAAGCGGCGGGTCCCACTGCGGCTAAACGCCGGCGGGGCGGCTGCGGCTAAATGTCCCATTCCGTCATAAAGTGTCTTATGGAATAGCACCGCTTAGTAAATATTGGCCTAGGTATATTATTTATTCTCTTATTGCCATGCGCAGTCAGCGAGAGTACAGTACAGAGGGTCTTTCATACAGGAATAAGTGTCAACTTATTCCCCTATGAGATGGTTGATACGTGATCCTGTCATCTAATGAATTGTAAAATGAGCATTCAAGGTGTGAAGGGGAAGTATGTATTTGCGCGAGCTCAAGAAATACTGTCAGAGATTATTTTCCTTTTAGAAAGAGAGAAGTGGTCCAGCGTTAATGACAATACATTTGAAATTGGTGAACCTGATTCGAATCCCACTCTTTGTGACCTTGGGATATCACTTTATCTACCTGTGCCTCAAGCACCAAATCTTAGGCTGGGTCCATGGCGGGTCAGTGCGGGCGCGCCCCCGTGCGAGGGGCATCACGCTTTGCCCTAGCTGGAGCGATGTGTGCCCTGTAGTTGGACGCGATGACGGGGGCGTGTCGGGGGGGAGGGTGTGGCCGTGACATCACGGAGCTGGTTCGCCCTCATTGGGCGAACCGCTCACGTGAGCCTGCGCCTCTGGTCGCGTACTCTAAAGACATCCTCATAGAGCATCATATTACTGATCGTGCTACGTACGCACTCCTCCGCGCGGTCACGCCGAGCATGGGCGTGGCCTTACATTGCAAGTAATACCGGGCGGAATTGTGCAAAATTCTATGTAAAGAGCTGTGTACACTGCAATCCTAATTTTTCCATTTCAATAAACTCGGGATGTGTAATGTCTGGATATTGCGCAAAGTGGACCGGTTTAAAGAACATTGCAGTTTCATCTAGCAGTTCATCTTCTAGAATGAATTATTATATATAACATTGTACTTTTTACTGATGACACGTATTTTTCCTTCTACCTTTGGAGATAAATACCAATTAATTCAGATGTGATTCGGTGAACCACCTTTCTGGAGATGTAAACTACAGTATGCTTGAATTGTTGTACTATACTAAGATTTTTGCACAGCAATGAACATTATTCTAGCAGCCCCGGCTGATTATTATTTAGTGTTGGTATGAAACTCCTAGGTGGCTTCAGTACATGACATTTAAATTCTATTTTCATCACTGCAGTTTAAGCAGATAAAATGTTGTACATTATAAGAACTGACTGAAAATATTTCCAACTCCCTCTTTCCTGAAGCCTCTTACATATATGCATTGCAAACACATTTACGTTTACAAGGGAACTTCAAAACAGAAGAGCTGAAGCACAGCTGAAAAAAGGTGTAGCAGTAGGGTAGTAGCCCATTTAAAAAATGTATTGAATTATTGAATTAAAAACATATAAACAAAAGTCCTGTCAGATCCTCTAACGCGTTTCACGCACAGGGCCCTTCCCTCTCTTCCTTCTGACACTCGGTAACCGTGAGTAAAAAAGACAACATTATGGTGCCTGTTATCATTTGGCCAGTTGCTACAATATCACATTGACAGTGTTAATGAATATGGAGAGGGGGTGTGGAACATCTTATTGAAGCATACAGCTAGTCTCCAGCTAGTCCTCATTGCTGTTTCATGTGAGCTCCGGACTTTTGGGCTGGTAACAGTCCTACTACTTGCTCACATTTACGTTTAGTTTAATTGGTTACAAATATTGAACGCTACAAAAAATGAAACACTTTTTGTTGTTTTTCTTTTTTTTTTAACATTATTAATGTAGGATAAAATAGTGTTTTTCTGCTAAATTACATCAAGTCATATCCTCATCAAGATTTTTATATCCTGTTTTGTAGTTGGAAAGAGCTCGGGTTATGATGTAGTGGAGAAGGATTGAATTTGACACTTTCCCTCTACATGAATTGTATTCTTTATAGCTCTCAAATTGTACAAGTTTTATCGCTTGCACAGACACTGATACTCAAGAGATAGGATTTCCACTTTGGTGGTTTTACTGGTCATAAAATATGTCATTATCCACAGCAAAACCAATTATAACATACTTCAGTTGGATGTTGTTGAAAGCAGAAGGATTTAAATACATGAAAAAGGAATAAAATACAAAGAATGATTTATTTATTTTTTATCTTCAGAAAGCTACATTTTTCAAACGCCTGCTCTCTCTCTCTCTCTGTGTATTTGTCCCTCTCACCCTAATCCTGGCTGAACTGAAGCAGTGTGTTGATTTAGCCTTGCCTCAGAATCTGTCTGGATTAAGTCATGTACCCAAGCTTGCGTTGTTCAGAAAATTCATACTTTTCCTCTCTAAAGAGGCATTTCACATGGCTCGATATTTAAAGCTGCCGTCCAAGTAATATCCTAAATGTGTGTGTTTTTCTTTTTAAACAAATCAGTTCTGTACTTTGCGAAATACCTGTAGCATTTAAAAAAAACAACCCTAAATGACATTTTTTATGTATTATAATGTAACAAGCATTTTTTTTTGTTTCTATAGCAACCATTTACAAAGTCACAACCCCTTCCTCTCCTGAAACAGGCTCTGGCACACCCCTTTTTGAGCCCTGCCCTCTCTTTAGCAGTGCACCAATTGTATCTAGTGACTGCCTGGTCACATGATCTTCCCCACAGAACTTTACATCTTTGCTCCTCTTCTGCTGCACTGACAGCCATTTAGTGAACCCCCGAGCCAAATCTTCGCTGATCGATCACAGGAGAACGGATTGATCAACAATTTAGCTAATTATCATTGTGTGTATTGTAATCATGCACATATTAAAGCGGAAAAAAATTAATACATTTCTAAAAAATGGCAGCTTGGACTACTGCTTTAAAAATTAAATGTAAAAAATGGACTTGTCTACTTTCAAACTCATCTACAGAATATGCTGTGAAAGCGCCTGCCGCTTACTCTGGAAGATTTCTATTTAGTCATTTGAATGGGGCTGAAATTCTTCTGATTAAGATACAGACTTCTCAGCATATTGAATAGGTCCCTAGACTTTCTGTAGTTGACTTCTTCCTCAGTCCTTCAGTGCTACAGTACAAGACGTAGAGTGTGACATTGTTCCCCCACATAACACAACATATACTATTGTACTGTAATGCAGAATGTCAGAGTTTCTGTACAATTCAATGCCAGTGTTGCTGCCTCAATATTATAATAATAATAATAATAGCCTAGTTTTTGTTCACAACATATCCAACCATAATGCAATAGAGGAGACAATGAAGCCTGCTATATTTGTATGTGTACTTTAGGGTTGCCAGGTAGCTTCTGCAAAAATACCGGACATACTTGAATCAATGCCCTCTGATCTACTGTAGTACCTCAGTTTTCCTGATTGGATCAGTCACTGCCTATAAATTTGGCAAATATAATAATTTTTAATGTGGCAGTTCTGTCATTTGCCAGTTCCACTGTAAAGTATTTGTGCCACGATTTGACGCCAGGAAAGATTTGTACAGATTTTGTCACAAAATTATGAACTATAGAAGATTAAGTATTTTCTTTGTGCTACACCGCAATATTGTTATGCATCATCAGTTAGTAATCTCTGTTGGAAAAAAAAATAATTGATAGAAGACTTTTTCCCTCCCTCCTATACTGATTGCTGCCCTGCCTATGACGCTCAGGGCATAGTGAGGATCTTTCATAGGCTGAGCAGTTTCTTTATTGACAGGTTCCAGTAATTCTACAGGCTCGAAAGAGCAAAGCTAGAGATGCACTGTTCATGAATACAACATACTTCCTGTCCAATCTCATCTAAGCTTAACTTCTCATGCTCCTTGTTTGGGGGGTGAAGTGGACACTCACTAATGTTAATTTTCACATCTTTTTTAGCACAGGAAAGCATAGACTGGATGTACTTTTATGATGTGAAGAAGGCCTTGAATGATACTGAGAAAACGTGAGGACTGCTGGCCATGGTGGACTCCCCGACAGGAATCAGAAGAGCCATAGAGCGGAATTTCAAGTTAGATGGTGAGTAACTATTATGTATTCATGAAACAGAAGAACAATATGTGTTCTAGCATGGACATTCCATTGTAAGAACAATATGTGTTCTAGCATGGACATTCCATTGTAAGAACAATATGTGTTCTAGCATGCACATCCCATTGTAAGAACAATATGTGTTCTAGCATGGACATTCCATTGTAAGAACAATATGTGTTCTAGCATGGACATTTCATTGTAAGAACAATATGTGTTCTAGCATGGACATTCCATTGTAAATCGTCATACAGTGTTTCCAACCTACCCCCTCTTAATTGTAAGTAGCTTTTGAATGAGTGACAGGACTAATCATGTTCTATTCATGTACTATAAACTAATGTATTTATTTTCCAGTAATACATGAAGTGAAGATTGTAAAACTCTAAAATGTTAGTTTATTCCCTTATTACAATTACAGTTTCACTAATCCTACAGACATTGTCGTAACTACTGTAGATTGCTTTTAAGTTTTGCACATATTTGTCATCAAATTCCACATGTTCAGAATTCTGCTTTTAAAAATATGATGATTTTTTGTAATTAAAAAAGCCACAAATGGTACATTCATTTATTTATAATAGTCATTTGATCTTGGTATTATAGAGTACAAAATATTGAATAGTACATCCATGTCTAATGCAGGTTCTTCAGGCCTTTTCCTGTGTTTACACTGTGGACGCTCACCGTTATCGCAGTTTAGTAGATGACACACTAAAGGTGTAAATATTTAGCTTCCAGTACATTTTTTTACATTTTTATAACAGGGATTTCCCTACAGCTTTAACTTGCTGCATGGAACAGTTTGCACACTCTAGGAGAATAGAGAGACAGCAACCCAGCTAATCCGTAATTTGTTTATTAACTTCAGGTAGGCTGTTCTGCATTATGAAAGTGGTATACACACTGGAAACCAGACAAATAATAATAATTATGATAATTGTTTGTTCGTGTATAGCGCTGCTAGTTATACGTAGCCCTTTACATAGACATTTTGCAGGCACAGATCCCTGTCCCGGGGAGCTTACAATCTATGTGCTGAGTATCTGAGGCACAGGGAGATAAAATGACTTGCCCAAGGTCACAAGGAGCCGACAGCGGGTATTGAACCAGGACCCCTGCTTCAAACACAGTGCCAGTCACTGAGCTGCTCCTTCTCCTCTATTACAGTGTAGGACAAAAGGACAAAGTACTCAAAAGTGCCCCAATGTATCCCCAAGCTTGTGTATTCTAAAAGTGTCAGGATTCCAGGCATGGGTGTGCAAAGAATTGGTGAAAGAAAAATGGAAACAAAATCTACGAGTGTCGTCAAACACTGTCCCGTATCTGACAAGAAATCCAAGATCATTGCTAGATGTATTGAACCTTGTAAAACTATTGCTGAAAGATGCATCATATGCAGACTAAAGTTAGTTCATGGCAGATCAAGAGCAGGACCAAATGTAGATGGTAGATATACGTATATATATATATATATATATATATATATATATATATATATATATATATATATACAGTATTCGACAAACCTATACATTTGCACGCCCCGGGCGAGTGGATTTAACATCGTAGCGAGCTCCTATTGGCCCAAGCAGCACACGTGTGGTACTAGGTGGCGAGTAGATTTTTTTATTTGGCGAGTAGATTTTTTGGTGATTTGTCGACCAATATATATATATATATATATATACATACAAAATGAAAAGATGTTCAGGGCACTCTAATTGGGCAAGAGTAGGACAAATAACTTATCTTAAGGAGCAGGGTGCTAGCAGTGTAGCCGGGATCACCATCCAGCGACAATGATAGATAGACAGGAAAAAAGTTCTGCAGCACTCTCTGAAGTACAGGAAAAAATGGAGCAACGTTTCCTTTGAAAAAGGACCAGGAGGTCCGAAACATTGCTCCATTTTTTCCTATACTTCACCACTGATGTTAGATTGATGCAATAAACCTTTTTTAAATTGGAAACTTACCAGAGAGTGCTGCAGAACTTGTTCCTGTATATATATATATAATACTGAGTTAAGTTATGGTGAGTAAAAAAAGTGACAAAAACCCTCCACAGGAAAGCAAATATGCATACAGTTATATTTGCATATATATATATATATATATATATATATATATATCGATAGATTTAATTTTTCATTTTAAATCTAAAGATTTTCTTCAAATAACAACAATCCATCAAAAATAGTCTTGTGATGAGCACTCAAAGGTAACAAGCATACAGATGTAGCAGGCGATGTTGCACCCGATATCCTGCGGTGCAGCTAAACTAAATGGCACGATTTTGTGTGCAAATCACGCAGTGATGCATTAACATGCAATGTCTTATGCCACATCTGAATCTGGAGAAACAGCCTGTTAAAAGGGTTGTAATTGAGCCGAAATACGGCAATATATGCGAACACATGTCTGCTGCGAGTTGTTTGTATGGTGTTATGCTGCTGTCGGCAAGCGATGTTTCATTAAACGTTTAGTATTCTGCTTTATTCTGCATGTGTACGGATGCACAAGTGACTGGTAACAAAGCTTACCTTGAAGATATTATTTATTTATTATTATTTACCTCCAGGACCCAAAATAATCCAGCATCAATTATATACTTCTGTACGTATGTGTGTGTGTGTATATATATATATATATATGTAGAGGTATCAGTACCGTGTTAGCCGAGCTTCAATAATCAAAAAATAAATAGATGATACCGTTCTGTGGCTAACGAAATGCTGTTATTTGTGCGAGCTTTCGAGATACACTGATCAGTGTATCTCGAAAGCTCGCACAAATAAAAGCATTTTGTTAGCCACAGAACGGTATCATCTATTTATTTTTTTATATTATATATATATATATATATATATATATATATATATATATATATATTATATATACACACACACACATACACATATGTACAGAAGTATATAATTGATATATACCATAATACTGAGTTAAGTAATACTTATATACCATAATACTGAGTAACCCTCCACAGGAAAGCAAATATGCAAATACAACTGTATGCTCATCTGCATGTCTTAGGCAGGTCTGCAACCCCACCTTTCACCATTGTCACCCAGCATACAGCACTTCCACTGCAGCAACGGATTCTGGGAAATGACATGCAAATGAGCAAACAGTGCCACCTTTTGCTTCAAAACCATTAACATGGTTCCCTATAGGCTTAAGCTTGTTGCATGGTCACAGCTTTGAGCTCATTTGCATGTAATTTCCCAGAATCCCTTGCTGCAGTGGAAGTGCTGTATGCTGGGTGACAATGGTGAAAGGTGGGGTTGCAGACCTGCCTAAGACATGCAGATGAGCATACAGTTGTATTTGTATATATATATATATATATATATATATATATATATATATATATATATATATATATATATATATATATATATATATTTCTTTTTGATGCATGCATTATTTTTGAAAGATGATACTCTTGGGGGGGGGGGGGATTTGTTTCTTTGTACGGTGGCTGACAGGTAGATTTAAGTCCAGAGGCTTCTGTTTATAGGTTCTCCTCAAATAATGAGAGTAGTTGCAAGTATGCAAAAAAAAAGAAACATTTTAAATACAAATTTGTTTGCAAGTTTCATTGAGAATTAAGAGAAAAAGAAAATATCACATGAAAACGAAAAGCTGTTAGCTGCAACCCAACACTGATACCTCACCGTCCTTACTGTACTTATAAGGGACCTACATATTAATTATACAAATGTGTTCAGTTTAACCCTTACAGTTCATTTCTGACCTCGGGCACTGAAAGGGTTGAAACAAGAAACACAAAACAACTCTAAATAGAAAAAAAAAACTAATTAAAACAGAAGGCTGGCTATATGAAAAATAATCAGTATCAATGCAAGTATTGTTCTTCCCATCTATACAACCTATTCTTTGATGTGATTTGTTTCCTGTTGACTATATTTTTGCATCTGGAAAGCGCAGACTTTGGAGAAGAAACCATGCTCTGCTTTACACAGAGCTCTGTTTTGTTCATTATACTGTATGTAATAGAGTGGCAAAAATAAAGGGATCGTCCTGTACCAAGCAAACTACACCGGCGAGCTCTGGAAACATTCCTGTTTGAGCTACAGTAATTACAGAGCAGGTCACCAACTCCAGTCCTCAAGACAACCCCCCACCCCAACAGGTCAGGTTTTAAGAATATTCCAGCTTCAGCCACCTGTGCTGAAGCAGGAATTGTTTGAGCCACATTTGCTGAAGCAGGAACTGATTGAGCCACCTGTGCCGAAGCAGGGACTGAATAAGCCACCTGTGCGGAAGCTGGGATATCCTTAAAACCTGACCTGTTGGGGGGGGGGGTGTCTTGAGGACTGGAATTAAGAACCCCCTGGAAAGCAATGGTAACCAGCACAAGACCTTGTACACATCACCTTAGACACTGGTACCCCAGGTACAGAACGTGGGATGGCCGCCCACATCTCTAGCGTGGGTGTGGTGCAATTTGCTCATACTTTTGCTAACATTTCCAGCTTCCACTTGCTTATTGATTGGCAGTATTAAGTTGTACATTTTGCCCAGGATGTCTTGGCAGATATTCCAAATGGCCCATTAGGGCAGACTTAGTAGACGTATCAAAATACAGCAATCAAGTTTCATGTTAGCTATTCAATGGTTTATTCATAATGAGTTCTGAAAAGCGTTATAAATGGAAAGATAACTGTATAATGGGAATACTGTTCTTAGTGCTAGCCTGCGCTTCAGCCAATTACATTTTATGTGAAAATAGCAAACTTCCCCTTAGAAGAGCATTTGATGTTGGCATCGATCGTCTCTAAGTGTAGTGCTGTGAAGTTGTCCATTAAAATTGAAGTTGTACTGAAGATAACAGGATTTCACGCTTCCATGTCTACATGGGTTAGAAAGGCTTATTTAATCCAACTATCTTTTTTTAGCATTCATGTGGGTCACATTACTATGGTTAAATGGAAATTGAACCATGAAGTGAATGTTGCCTTCCGACGGAATCTTGGGTTGGGCAGAGTTCTAGAAGTATTAGTTGGCACTAAGAATGTGTACTCCAGTTTGTTCAAAGTGAGAGTTCCTCATAGACATTGTGAGGCACACGTCTCAGACTTGTCTTTATTTCTATCTATGTACAGACACACACAGCCCCTATAAGCTCTGAACCTAAATCCACCACATCATATATATTGTGTCAAAAAGAGTGCTACTAGGATTGTGACCTCATATATACAACAAGAGACAAAAAGGCCTAGTGCTACATCTAATGACATATTATATAGTTTAATACTGCTCTGTATATCTTCCAATAAGCAAGGATCATTTAGTTCAATTCTTTGGCAAAAGTATGTTAAATCTACACCCACGTCACAGACTGGCCCATCTGTAGGTCCTAACACTGCTGTGCCTGCTCTCATAACCTCTCTAATGGGGAGAGCTGTCGTTATAAGCAGGTCATTCACAGGCGCTTGGCAAGAACTGCAGTTAAAAGGGTGAGTGGGTGAGCTGGGAAACCTTTTTAATTAATTGTAGCTCTTGCTAAACACCTGTAAATGACCAGTCTATTAAGACAGCTCTCTCGCCATTAGAGAGGTTATGAGAGCTTTTTGCAGGTACAGCAGTGTTAGGACCTACCGATGGGCCATACCATGACGTGGTTGGCCAAAGAATTGAAATAAATGACCCTTGCTTATAAGCAGATAAGTATGTAACTATATAACATGTCAAGTTAGATGTACAGTAGCACTAGGCCTTTTTGTCTTTTGTTATATCTATGTGCAGGCCACAGCTGAAGATTTGTACTGTATGTTCCAGGGTGATTATGTATAATGTCACTTCTTGATATATGCAAAACTGCTGAATAGTTCAAGGATTTTGGCATAGATCAAGACAGTCTGTTTCCCCAAAGCATTTGGGGATTTGTATCCCAGTCTACCACTGCAAACAAAAATTGTGTGTGTGCCAATCACGCGCATTTTAAGTGAAACTTCTTTGTCATTTGTCACTGTTTTGTCACAGAAATTGTATTTGTAATGGTGGTTTTTAATTACAAATTCAAAACACAAGTTCAGCGCCAAAACGCAAAGAAGTTTGACTTAGAATGCGTGTTTTAGCTATTTGCACTTCTATATTTATAGTAACTGAATTCCTTGTCTGTGTGTCAGTCTGTGTGTGTGTGTGTGTTTGTGTCAGTCAGTGTGTGTTAGTCAGAGTGTGTGTCAGTCAGTGTGAGGGGGTTAGTCTGTGTGTGTGGGTCAGTCTGTGCGTGTGTCTGGCAGTGTGTGTGTGTCAGTCAGTGTGTGTGTGTGTCAGTCAGTGTGTGTCAGTCTGTGTGTGTGTGTGTGTGTGTGTTTGTCAGTCAGTCAGTGTGTGTTAGTGTGTGTGTGTGTGTCCAGTCAGTCAGTGTGTGTGTGTGTATGTCAGTGAGTCAGTGTGTGTGTCTCCCTGTTTGTGGTGTGTGTGTGTTATTCTGTGTCCTGCCCCTCCCCCCCTCTCTCCTGACTCTCCCCCCCCCTGCTTGGGAGCTGCGAACACGGGACGGGGTTGGAGGGGAGTCTGTCTGAGTATACCCCATGGCGGAGCTGTGGACACGGCTGTGTGTGTCCTTCACTTGGTCGCCAATAGGATTGATACATTCCTTCACTTGGTCGCCAATAGGATTGTTACATTCCTTCACTTGGTCGCCAATAGGATTGATACATTCCTTCACTCGGTCGCCAATAGGATTGTTACATTCCTTCACTCTGTTGCCAATAAGATGGTTACATTCCTTGACTTGGTCGCCAATAAGATTGTTACATTCCATCACTCGGTCGCCAATAAGATTGTTACATTCCTTCACTCGGTCGCCAATAAGATTGTTACATTCCTTCACTCGGTCGCCAATAGGATTGTTAGATTCCGTCACTCGGTCGCCAATAGGATTGTTACATTCCTACACTCGGTCGCCAATAGGATTGTTACATTCCGTCACTCGGTCGCCAATAGGATTGTTACATTCCTACACTCGGTCGCCAATAGGATTGTTACATTCCTCGATCTGAGATCCTGGGCATTTATTTGTGTTTTAGGTAAGCTGCAAATTGCTGGATTTACATTTTTCCTTAAATTGTCATATTATTGTTATATAACAATATACATCATTTGAAATGTTGGATTGTTTGTTTATTTATTCACTCCTCAATGAAATATATTGTATATATTGTTCTATATGAATTCAATCTTTGCTGATGCATTTTATATGTGAGAGCTCAAAGAGCAGCCCCTCACAGTTTTGTCAAATGAGTCTCTTTTTACATAGTGGTGCCACCAGCTATCTTGCCTACTTGTTATAAGTAGCACTAGTGTCACCATGTTGGCACCTTGTCATCATACAGTTAGCAGTGCATTAATTCCGACAGTGCATTTCAATGATATATCAGCTGTTTGACAAAAGTGCAAACATCTGTGAAAACAGGGTCATTATTCACATTAGTGGGTCAAAAAATAGCTTCCCTGAGATTATATTCCCACTAAAGTAAAATGCATATTAACCTCTTCCCAGCTCTGCAATGTGTCCCTGGATCCTTTGGCAGCGAAGGGACTGATAACCTAATATAATCTATTTTGTTGTTGCAAGGACATGGGGAAAGACAATGCAGAAGCTTCCAGAAATCCTGATAAGAATGTAGTGAGTTAGCAACACTCTTACAACAGCAGTTCTCAATCTATCAGTGTGTATGTCCCTCCAATCACTCAGTTACCCCCCTTTTTAGTCTCCCGGACACACTTCTGGGGGGGGAGGGAGGGGAAGAGCAGGTTCCCCAATGTTGGGTCACACTGATGCAAGGGTAGGGTTGCCAGGTGTCCGGTATTGAACTGGACTGTCCTGTATTTGGATACTCTGTCCAGTAAAAAATGAGAGTTACTGTAATACTGGACATGTATGTGTCCGGTATTTTCCTCCCTGGACATAGTGACCTGACGCACCTTTCACCACTGAGTCCAGTATTTTTGGAGAAGCCACCTGGCAACCCTATGCAAGGGAATGAACAAAAGGAAATGCATTGCGCACTATTTTTACACCTTTGAGATGCCACTCAAACTCCAGCTGTCATAATCATACACAATGCAACATGGTGCCCTGCTAATTGTGTGCATCTATCACGTAAGCATACGCTCTTCCCAGGAGGTGCTTTGAGATGCACATATCTCTGCCATGTTGTCTGAAATAAAGACCATAACAAACATACCCATGGGAGGGACCCGCGATAACACTATATTAAAGTCACGGCGGATTTCTTTTATATACCGTCTATCACACCAGCCATGTCACCTTCTTGTATATTGTGTGTTGACAGTGCCATGTATAAAAGGCAGTTTCTGCAAATCTGCACCGATGTTTCCCGCTATCGTCCTGCTGTTACACGGATTTGCATCCATGTAGTGGTTTGGAATATTCTTCTTTTTGATACTTTTTGTAATCATTGTAAACGTTTTGAGCTTGCTGGGACTGTGCGGGAATAATGATATTGGCATTAGACTTGTATTTATACCTTTACACAAGGCCATCACTGACATGAGGCAAGCAGCACATGTTCCTGCTATGTTCAAATAAAGATTGTACATGTAACAAATGGCTTCAGGCACATTTGTGAGTTTTGTTTGTGATTGCCAAGCAAATGCTAGTGAAAATGCTAAGGTTTCACAACTCCATCATCCCTCGTTATATCTTTCCTCTATAGAGTATTGGTTTTACCTAATTCTTTCATGTTACCATTATGTTTTGATATTGCTTTATTTGTGATTTTTTGCTATAACATACGGTATATATCAAAAGAACAGCATTTATTTTATATATTCAAGAATAAGCACGTGCATCCATCCACTTCTGATTTTTGTTCAGTGCAATATTGGTTGGAAGGCTCATCATTTATTCAAACCAAGGCGGAAACACTGTAAGCTTCTCTGACACATCTTGACTTACTGGATCAGTTCATGAGAACAAGCTATTTTATGTTGCTAAGCTGCACAATATGTAGGATCCTTGCTTTGTGATTGAGCCTTTTAGGTTATTATGAATTAGCTTTTTATTTCCTTACTATATAGTGACATGTAAAATTCTAGAGCCCGTCTTAGACAGGGGAGTATTTGAATGTGCATGTTTCTGTGGAGTATTTCTGTAACTGATTACTCAGAATGAATAAAACCCACATTGTATTTGAAATCATTTTTGTGTAATGTTATATTGTTGCAGTGCACACTGAACAATTTCCTTCAGCAATGTCACTTACTTGACTTATTTGCTGTAACAAGCTACCGCAGCCTGGAAACATAATCTAGGTCAATAGACCACATTAGAAAGTTAAAATCCAGCCATGTATTGTGGGAATTATACATTGAACTTGGCAAATAACGAAGGACACTTATTTATCAAAATGTTTTACCAGGTAATAATACACTGAGAATTATGTCCTGGGCACAGTTGTGATAACAATACATGGTTACATTAAATGGAGAGGGTTATTATACATTATATTTAAAGACATTTCATTCACAGTTAAAGATAATATATGTTATGGGTTTATGTAACAGTTACAGACCAGATTAAAATGTGAGACATATCTGTAGTGCTCTGGCTGGAGGTTATTATTTTTATCAAATTCTTTAGTGGGAAGAAAAGCGTATGTGTGGTCGCTTTAGATTGTGACTTAGTGATCTATATATTTTTTTACTTGCCTGCTTTAAGACAATGTCACATTTCACAGTAGCTCACTTGTAGTTCCCCAAACATTCTGTTATTTTGGTAAAGCAAATTACAACAGTGGTTCCGAACAGGTCTGATTTTAAAGATGTCCCTGCTTCAGCACAGGTGGTTCTGTCAATGACCGAGCCACTGATTGAGCCTCCTGTGCTGAAGCAGGGATATCCTGAAAACTTGACCTATTGGGGCTTCTTGAGGACTGGAGTTAGGAACCGCTGCATTACAAGAAGCCTTATTATTGCTGCAGAATGTCTTTATGACTGTTACTTACTAATCTAAATTACAGTATCATGAGAATATTTTTCCTTTAGTCTTCATTTCTGTTACATTAAACCAAGTGCCGATTTATTCTGCATCTAATTTTTTGTAGTTGGAGCTTCCCAGATTTCTTTCCCCTTAGTTGGTGTTGCAGATATATTTGATGGGTGATAGCTGCACAGATATGAAGCGTGGGAGTTCTGCAGTGCAGTGTTGGAGCAGCTGTATTGGTTTAAGGAAAAACTAGGCTCTGGCATTGTGGTATCTTTTAGAAGTTGTCTGAAATAATAATAATAGCATGTTCTTGTATTGCGCTGCTAGTTTTACGTAGCGCTTTACAGAGACATTTTGCAGGCACAGGTCCCTGCCCCGTGGAGCTTACAATCTATGTTTTTTGGTGCCTGAGGCACAGGGAGATAAAGTGACTTGCCCAAGGTCACAAGGAGCCGACACAAAGGAATTGAACCAGGCTCCCCTGCTTCACACTCAGTGCCAGTCAGTGTCTTTACTCACTGAGCCGCTCCTTCAAGTCTCCACAGAATGCAATTCTGCTAAATTCTTCACCGTTGATCTTCTTGTCAGTACTGATCTTTCAGTGAAGAGAGGTGGATATGCACAGATGTCATTTCCTGCTGATTTGAGCTACTACTGTCACTGCTAATGTTGTGTGCAGCTATAAGAAAACATTGGCAAATTGCACATTGGGGAAAAAAACATAGCCATCTAGTATTTCAATTCTCGTGTATGCGAGTATGCGCTCACTATTGGTCTTTACCACATTTACTGTACAAAATATTTTTTTAAAAGAGACAATGCTGGCAAGGAAAGAAACCCCTTAATGGTTTTTATTTTGAAATTAGATTTGTGATTTCCGTGATATATACTGCATTGCACCAAGTGCTGATATTTATCAACGCAGACATTAGTTTTCATTATTGAGCACTGGCTTCACATATAGCAGAGGTGCTAATTGCATTTCTTACATTAATTCCACTCTCATAGGTGCAGAGATTAACACCACCTCAGACCTGGCAGATTACATACACGTGTAAAAAGTAAAATGTTGGGTCTTTGAGATGGAAGCTCTGATTTGTTCCATTCTAATATTGTACCAAGTAACTCCTCCACTAACATGGCCTATAACCACCTTCTAAAACCTCTGCTAAATTGACACTGTGAAAAAGTTGAAGACTGATGCAGCAGCCGCTCCAAAGGACTGGGACTCACCAGAGGGAATTAAAAGCTAAAAATCTTTATTGGACTACATTTAAAAAAAGGACACTCAGGACATACAAAAATAGGGGAACCTCCTCCTAAATTGACACTGTGCCTGAACAGGGACTCAACATGAAATATACTCAACGCCACCTTACCAGGAAAACGACTGATTGTGCCACTCCTTATTTGTCGTGAGAGGATTCTATTGACGTTTACTTCGAATATAAGTAACCCTGATTAAGGTCTCTGTGGTACAGAACGTAAATCTTTTTTAGTACTTGGTTTAGTCAGCCTGTATCCCTTTGCTACATTTGGTAGTGAGTGTTTATGTGATGTTGTATTCTGTAGAGCACCAATAGTGCCTTAATAACCCACTTGTAAATGTGCCTTGTGCCTGTCTTGTGATATTACTTAAGAGTTTATGTACGGGTATCTGTGTCTTCTGCACACTATCCACTTACCAGACAGTTGGCTTAAGAATGTAAATGCCACTTCTAATGAATAATGTTAATGAGTTCAGCAAACTGTAAACAAGACATAAAAAAAGCACACAGGTAATGACGCTTTTCTGTTTACAGAGAACATCTTGGCCTCTGTGGATGGGGAGGAGGGAAGGGTTGTTCTGTGTTTACCTTGGTCTTTTGTCGAAGTGTTATGCACCACCGTCTTTATTAATGGTGGGTTCCTCAGGTAAGAGACTTTGGGTGAAGCTTTTCTGATTTGTCTAAATTGTCAACAAAGCTTATAAGTGATTAAATATTAAGAATAATTAGAAGTTTTTGTTGTTACTGTACTTTCATGATGTGTGTTCAGCTTGCTGGCTGAGTGGGCTTACTGAAAGGGTTTAAAGGCCTGCGGTATGTAATTAAACGCCTTGGCATTGTGTTTCAAGGACATTGGCAGATGTCCAGATATAATTTTCCCCACTCGAGTCATTTAATTGAAACCATAGGGAAGAAGAAAGGTTGTTGGCAAAGGGGAAAAAAAGAACCTACAGCAAGGATTTACGTTATTGGATATGAACAGACAAGGCAACAAAGCTGATAAAACAGGATTAGCAAAGCAGTTTAGTTGGATGTCACACACTGTGTAACATGCACTACATAGATGGGGTTTGGCAGGATTACTTTGCAGAGCATGAAGATATAACAGAAGAAGAGGACTGAATTAACCCTTCTGGTGCTGGAAGTAGTGCTAAGCAATGCACCGCTGAGCACTTGCAACAATTGAACGTGTAATAGACTCCCCGTGCCAAAGACACTACGTAGGATTTATAGAAGCATTAATATCATTGTGTATTCCTAAAATGTACTCTTTGACTGTGGCAAGATATCAGTCCAGTTCACATCATATCATCATTGTTATTAATACTATCATACTTTTGTTAATTCAGAATAAGATGGGTTGTACATAGCAGAGCAACACAAACACAGGAGTGACCTCCTTGTCAGTCACTTCTTTGCCAGATGGACCAATAACTCATTGCATTGCGTTGGCGGGCCACCTAGCACTGACAGTGTTATTCAGAGGGCAGTGTCTTTAGACTCTGAATGTCTGCACTGACTACCTTAAGGTAGTCACATCATCACCTTTTTGTCTAGGATTGTCAGCTAGTTCCTGATTAGTATTAGATGTCCATCTAGACCAGATTTTTACATGTGTATGGACGATGAAAATTTAGAGATGTGATGAATTTGTCACTAAGGCTTAGATTGGGTCTCACACAACAAACATCAACACGTGTCAATACCCGGCTTGCATAAACATTCCAGAGTAAGTAGTATCCTGGTGCCAACCCAACCTGTTCCTCAGCTGCTACAGATGTCATTGTAAGTCCATTGAACTTGATTTCTTGTTAATATTTTGTGCATGTGACTTGTGTAGAAATGTATGTTGCCTTGATAGTTTTGCTACCCCCTGAACTCCTGATTCACAAAAATGTCATTGTCACCAACCTTGTACATTGCATCGAGAACCTTATGCGGGATATAAATATGTAGCGAGCAGGTCATGGCAATTCTGTAGTTGAGAATTGCTTCAATTGATCAAGGCATTGTTTTTCAACAAGGGCTCCTAGGACATACTCAAATGTGCCCGTTATATCTGTAGGCACGAAGATTTCATTTTGTTGAACCCTCATTATAGTCATTTTTTTCTAATGGGAAGTCACAATTCTTAATGCTTGCTACCTTCAACTATTTTCAATGTAGTAATTGTATATTTATTTATTGTGTGATTCTATTGTCTTTCTTAAATTACATATTGCATTCTTATTGATGTTCTTTAGTAACAGGCTACTGAACTCTAATAAAAATGTTTGTGTCATTGATATATTAAAAAAATATGATGCAGGGATAGGTGTTTGTTCATTGTATAGATCACCGCAGATGGAAGACGCAACTTTGTATTTTTTTGCTTGATGCACGGATTACACATTTTAAAATGCTAATCTCTTATGTTTCTTGCATGGTGAATCTTTCATTGTTTTGACATGCCTCATTAGCTAAGCCATGCAGAGCTATTTAATCATTTGAGTGGTGACTGTCTCCGGTGATAGTTTACCAAAAAGAGAGAATAAAAACAAACTGTTTTAGAGGTTTTACAACGGGACCAAGACAGTTACCCGAGTGTAATATTGGGAATCTTAAAGGATAAATTCTTTCTACTTAACAATTATTTCACCCCCCCCCCCATTTTGTTGCAGGGTGGGGACCAAAAAGGGGGGACCCGGGTGGGGTCCCCTTGAGCCAAATGCTACTATTTTTAGCTCTGGAGTCCCCCCCCCCCCTGGTTCCTGAGTTTAAATCTTCCTCAGAGGAAACAAAATGGTGGTCGAATCTCAGGTCATTGAGAAACTGCGTCATCATTGGTTGTGGCATCCTATTGGACGGCCACTTAAGTCGTCTTTAAAAAAAAACGGGAAGTAATACCTGAAACTTCAAATGTGTATGAAATGTATTAGTTATATAGTTTTCTTACTTAATTAAAACAGTGGTGATAACTACTGAAAAACTAAGGAAGTTCCTTGAAACCTAGTAGCTCAGAACAAGGATAGCAAGGAAGAGAATAAGGCCAGAAGAAGATCCAACAATGGCAACATGTCTCCTGCCCCGTCTTTTTATTTGGTTATTTCAAATGCTTGATGTCTTTGCTGATTACTTCATAATTGAGCGGGAATAAACAAAATTACCAGGCACCGTTCTTTTGAAATAAAATCAATGGAAAAATGATAGGCTTTTAAAAAGACACAATCCAAGTAGCTTAAAAAAATTAAAATCTTTTTTTTTTTTTTTTTTTAATATATGCAGCCTTTGTTTAGCTTTATTAGTCAGAACGATACGTTCTCCCGTGATCAATCAGCAAAATCCTGCTTCCCAGGGTTTACTAAATGGTTGTCTTTCAGTTTCAAATCAATCCTTCAGTCAGTGTAACTCAGCAGCTACAATGTATTCTTATATTATATATATACAGTATAAGGTAACTTTATCTATTGTTAGTTTGCAGCTCAAACTGCTGGGAATATTGGCATCAAATGATCACAAACAGGAAAGTGATGCAAAAATCTTGCACTGCTGGGGAGGTGGCTAAAACCTGCTATAGAAATAAAAGTCTGCTGAGTATATTAAAACTCATTAAAAATGTCTTTAAGAGTTGCATTTTAAAATAAAAAAGGT
This sequence comes from Ascaphus truei, assembly GCF_040206685.1. Taxonomy (NCBI): domain Eukaryota; kingdom Metazoa; phylum Chordata; class Amphibia; order Anura; family Ascaphidae; genus Ascaphus; species Ascaphus truei. Next base: position 372,374,415 of record NC_134484.1, on the reverse strand, counting down.
AGTAAGTATTATCTAATACTAAAGAACTGATTTATTTAAAAAAAAACATACGTAGAATATTGCTTTGATTGCTCCTTTCAAATCTACTATATATTTTGGAACGTTGTTTGTCTGTTAGCTTACCTTAAGAAGTGTTCAAATGCATAGTGATCCTAACCACATTTTGTATGATGGTTCCTCAGATCAAGGATTGGGGTTTTGCCTATGTTTGGATAAAATTAAAAATTACAAATGACATAAATCCCATCACACAACCTCAAGCTGCCACTTAGTCTTGGTCACTCTGAAAATCCAATTTGCAACATTAGCAAAAATACAGGATCAACCAAAGTTCTTCAAGAGTGTGAGATCATTGTTTGGGATGAGTACAATGTCCCACAAACACGCATTACAGGCTCTCGATCAAACACTCCAGGACCTCAGAGGCAATGAAACTATTATGGAGGGAGTTGTTGTTTTAACTGGGGATTTTGCATTAAGAAACTAAAAAAGCAATTATCCATTTATTAATCTCAGTATTCTTTGGTTTCTTAGAATTCTTGAGTACTTTCAGCTAGTGTGTGTGTGTGTGTGTGTGTGTGTGTGTGTGTGTGTGTGTGTGTGTGTGTGTGTGTGTGTGTGTGTGTGTGTGTGTGTGTGTGTGTGTGTGTGTATATATATATATATAACATTGTTTATTTATGAAGCGCCAACATATTCCGTAGTCCGGTACAATGGGGTACAGAGTTATGTATAATACATAAAGATAAACAGTTACATACAGGTGGGGACAAACATGTACAAACAGATATAAAGAGGTAGTGAGGGCTCTGCTCGTGAAAGCTCACAATCTAGGGGGAATGAGGGACAATGGTGAAAAAAGAAGGGTAGGTGGCTGCTCATTGTAGGATAAGGTGTGGCTCAGGTTAGAATATGGCCCAGTCTGACAGCTGAAGGCATTAAGGTGTTTTTTTGGGGTGGGAGAGTGTGTTACATAGGGTGTAAATTGGTCCAGCCACACAGCTGGTCCCAGTTGTGTGTGTCCTTGTGCATTGTTGTACATGTGGGAGTGTGCATTTCCAAATCTGTATACATCAGTGTACTGTATATTTCATTCTGTATATGTGTACAAAGTGTATGTCAGTGCCTGTGTGTGTGCATCAGTGTCTGTGAGCATCAGTGTGGGTTACATGCTTGTAATGTGAGCACTGAGGTGCTGGTCCTACAGTATGACAGCTAAGGGGATAGGCGCCAAAATATTGACCCTGCCCCTCCAATGTACAGTGTGTTCTGTGCTGATTACCTGAACTACATAAGAATATATGACGTAACATTAATATTTTTTCTAATATGTCAAAACATTTTTTTTTTTTGCAGCTTCTGGATGTCAACGGTTTTTTAGACTTCAGAAGCAAGAACTTCCTATCCGGATCAGACACTGCAACATGCGAGTGAGAAGCAGGAGCAGCTTTCTAGGGACCATGGTGAGGTGCAGCAGCTGGTGTTGTGAATCAGGCCGTGACCAATCAGATAACGGCTACTTCACAACACCAGGGTTGCACTACACCTCTGTCAGCAACCTCTGCATCAGAACAGCTGGGATGCAGCGTCACAAGCAATGTTATTAATCAACACTAACAAATAATATATTTCAGAAGTGTGCGTGTTTTTTTTTAATTTTATTTTTATTATATTTTATCCTTTTACTGAAATTGACCTACTGTATGTAAATTACAGGAATATGGTAACAGTATATGAAAAATGAATAGAGAAAATCATACATACTGTATATTGTATTTAAGAAGGAAAGAATAGCAGAACTATTATGTCCTCATTTATTGAAGAAGAAGAAGAAAAATCAGAATATACCATTATTTGTTATCTTCCTTGATTCCCAATTGCTTTAATAAAAAATCTCTGTAATGTAATGTAATGGAGATAGCTATTTAATTTCCAGAATGAAACAAAGGTCAAACAGAGTAAAAGTCATTCAAATGTATTTTTATGGTCAACCAGGATTTCAAGTTGCTAAGAAAATCTAAACCTGTAAATAATTTGCATAGCATTTGCTTCAGTAATCCACTTGCCTGTAACAATGAGGGATGCAGGTGTATGTGTGTATTACTTGACTATTGACGACCACAAGAGTCCTCGCCTAATCTGAAAGGCACATGTGCAAAGTCTGGGTATACTGTACTTTTGCTTTTTGTCCTAACACTGTTTTCTGATCCATACAAAGAATACCGTTTTTTTTTCTGGGATCACGTTGTGCCATTATTGCATTGCAATTCTGCTTTCTTTTTCATTCAGGACATCCACAAACAAAACACCTTAGACTCTTCTGAACTTGTCTGACTGCATAAAATTATAATGACATGTTTAGTGTTGTAGATAGCTTGTTGATTGAAGCGTAGTGGCTCCATCTGTAAATCCCTACCCCGGAGGGTTGAAACTCATGATATCTGAGTGTAGCCTACACTTCGCCAATGGTGTATTGCCACATTTCCCCCCCCCCCACCCCCATGTATATTCTGTAACAGATCCAAAGGAAAATAAGACGAGGAATATTTTATAGTTTTAGGTGGCGTATTATGCATTAAAACTAGGGCGCTACTGTAGTTTTTATCTCCATCCCATCAGCGAGCTGGAATTCCGATGCAGCGAAGGGATGGTCCACAGCACAGATAACTTCTCTGCCAAACTGGCGTCTTATTGCAGGAACGCTGTTTTGCAGCCAACAGTGGTCTTTCCCAATGACTGTGTTACTCCTGGCATCATTGCAGCACTGGTCTGGATGCTCAACAAGATTGATTGGCACAAGAGGCAGCTCAGGCATCATCTCTGCTGGAATTAAGCAACAGCCTGATTGAAAAGTACACATGCTGAGAAATTCCCAGTATTTCCCTTGTATGCACTGTGTTGATGTTTACTTGATGTTTAATCCTAGCTGTAAAAGCTCATTTGAAAAATTGTTCAATTGTCTTCTGCATAATACAAAGTATTTCTAAATAACTCAGTGAGTACTATTGAAAGACTTTTATTCAAATGCATTAAATTTGATGAGAATCCTGGTCAGGATTCTTTCAATTAGGATTTTATGGGGGGGCGAGAGGTGGGTGAAACATTAAAGACTGATATTGAATGGGGGGGGGGTTGAGGGTAGGTCTGCTTTTTACAGAAAAAGTGTAAATTCTACTGTGTTTTCATGTAAATGTCATTTTTAAAATACATGTAGCAGTTTCCTTCAAAGCTTGTCATCTTTGATTTACTGCACAACAGTTTATTGAAGTGGAATAAATAAAATACATCTGTATTAAACATACAAACAGAGCATATCAAAGATCCATTATTGACTGTATTTACTAAGCAGAAGTATGTAATAAGATGCCACCGGAAGATACCATATTGTCCGTGTACGTGAGCTGAAAGGTGTCTTATCGTGTCTTTTGGAATAGTACCACTTAATAAGTATGGGCCTGTGTGTTAATCTGTAACCAAATAACAATTTTTATTTACCGAGATATGGAATTCAGACCACTACTTTAAACCCAATATATTGGATCCGTTACAACACTGTGAGATTAATATCTTGTTAGTTCACATAGTAAGGGAAGAAGAGGCTCGTTGTTATAATCATGGGTCAGGTTAATGAAACATACAAGTTGATATTTGTGCTATTTCCAACCTATTCATGAACATGAGGTCTGTGGTATGCAAAGGCCAGGAATCACTAAACTCCGAAATTGGGTATCACATTGCGAATTCGCCTAATCTGCCATTAGCCGGAAGTCATGAAAGCACGATCCACACTATCGTGGCCGAATCGGCGATACCTGCCATTAGAGTCAATGGCAGATATCGTTGTCTCAGGCACGATAGCACTGATCATGTTGTAAGGACTCCGGAGCATTGAATTGAATCGCTGTGCATGCCTGATCGCGGTGTGATACAGGACCCTAGTGAGTCTCCCCCTTTGTCCTAAATTTTATTTAGTTACTAAACATCTGACAGTAAACAAGCAAATAGTCATTTTTAATTGTTATTTCTGTATACTATATATTATATTACAAGCATAAAAGACCAAGCATTAAAGGTAGTGCGGGAAGGGGAAAAATCAACCAAAACCCTTTTAATTCTATGTAAGCATTTATATACCCTGCAAAGAGGGCTGTGTACACTATCATCTCTACATGAGAAAACATATTATTAGTAGTGTTTACATAACTAATGAACCAGAAAATTCACAGTCCTAGAAGAAGCAGAGAAACTTCTGTCGAGGGAGCCACGTTATCTTTCCTAAGACTGCGCTCTCAATCGTGGTGTTTGGAATGTTAGTTAGAAACACTGGAACTTCACTCTTTGGGATTTGACTTGAACTGCTGCCACTGCCGTCCCCGATGGGATGCAACGAATGAGAGCAAAGATACAAGCTCTGTTTGCAGGAGATATAAAGTCTCTCTGCTGCAGACTCCTCTCTATGCATAGCACACGTGAGGTCCTTCAAAGAGTGCGGGTGAAAGTGGGGCATAGGAACATTTCATTTTACCAGTGACGCAATAGGGAACAACGGTGGTGTTTATCTTAACCTATTTTTAAAATGCCCCTTTTAAAATAGGATTCTTTGTCCAAAAAGGGAATTACATATATTTAGATGTTGCCTTTTAATAGGCATACATATCTAGTTTTTAAATTGTGTTATTTTTTGAGAGGGCATACAATAACGTATTTTTCAGCAATGGTTTTGTTTTATGGGATTTTCAAGAAAAAGGTTAAAAATGAGTAATTATCATAATGCTGAATTTTTATATTTCATGTATATCTTTGTAAAAGTTGTTTATTAAACTGTCAGTAGTATCGTCTACAAAGTTTCAGACAATTTTATGGTGTGAATATAGATTACACTCTTAATTGGAACACCAACTGTGACGGTAGGGGGAAGCCAGCCTTCATAATAAAGGTGAAGCCCGCCTAGCTACCCCTAAAACCGTGGTTCCCCAGCAGCTTATCAGCACCTATAAGCCAGGGACAATGTGTGTATTTTGACCTATTATGCATTATAGCTAGAAAACTGGGACTTCGGGAATGGGACCCCAGAGTGGATACTGGGGGGCAAAAAGAGTTAAAATATCTGTAAAATGTTTTGGGACAAAGTGTCTGGTTGTCCCATAATTTTACCCGTGAATCACGCCTGATTTGCGGGTACGCATGTGCATTGTCATAACGTTATGATTCCCTATTACTATTGCCCAGCCAGGAAGTTCTTGGAACTTGGTTTTAAAACTTGGCTGCTAGGACAAGTTTTACCACCCAAATTCCTGAGCCCAAGTTGTGGAAAAGAAATTTGTTTTAAATGTGTGTTCATATCTATGGAGGCAGCCATGGTAATTCGATTAGCCGGGATGCCTGCATAGAGATGGTGGATCAAAGGGGAGGATGGGAGTAGCGAGGTGTTGGGCCATATGGTTGAGCATGGATGGGCAAAGAACCAGGTCCAGAGACAAGGCAGGGGTGACTCTTTGTTCTCTCAGACACTGTGGAGCCTACCCAGCGGGAGCTATGGGGATGACAAGTTGAAGCCATTGCTCATAGGCACAGTTCCCATTGGCCAGTTCGAATTTCCTGCTCACCAGCTGTGTGAGCCCCTCGGTATACCCTCTCCTCTAATGGGGGCAACAAGCTGAGCCTCCAGCTTGTGACTGGCTGTTGCACTACGATCTGTACTCTCATTGGCCGCCAGTCCCTGTTCCATGTTAGACATAGGACACCGAGATCTATGTAAGGGGACTGCACGATCATTGAGACTTACCTCCGGTGCGTCGGAGGTGGAGCGGCGGACGGGAGCAGAGGTGTTGCGGAGGAGCGGCACGCGGGAGTGGAGGGGGAGCAGGCGGGAGCGGAAGAGTAGCGGAGGTGGTGGTGCAGCCAGTAGCGGAGGTGGTGGGGCGGGCAGGAGCAGAGGTGGGGCGGGCAGGAGCGGAGGTGGTGGGGCAGACAGGAGCGGAGGTGGTGGGGTGGGCAGGAGCGGAGGTGGTGGGGCGGGCAGGAGCCGAGGTGGGGCGGGCATGTGGTGATCTGTGAACTGCAGGCATTAAGAAAACAAGCTGCGCGTTAAGGGATTCCTGCTGTCCCCTGTCGCCAGGTAAGTTGGAAGTAATACGTTTGCAGCTGCACGTGAGGAGCCACTCCTCAAAACACTCCTACTGTATAATTGAGAACACCAAAAGGAGCTCCCAAAATGACAAGAAAACAATGCACACAGAGTGGACCACGGATTAGATATAAGATAATATTTTAATATCATAAATATCTAGTCAACAGACCACAAAGATGTATCACAGGAAATAATATACACAATACAATAAATAACTGAAAAAAAAACATAAAACACTTTACATGAAATATATATAAACAAACAAACAAAAAAGACCCAATGTTAGCTGTGTAGGAGCACAACAGCAGGGCACAAAAATACCAAAGTTAATCAAATAAAGACAATCCAATGAGAGTTCTATGAGAAACTTGATATAAAACCACAATGAGGGGAATGGATACTGACCACAAGCGGCAGCAGGTTGCCTGTGTGAACGCGAAAAAGTCCAGACAGTGCGAACACACTGCAGATCTTCCCTCCGCTGATGCTTCCTGGTTGTTCCCTTCCAGCCAATGTGTGAATGTGCAGAGCAACCTCCTATGACCTCTACGCATTTCGCAACCACGTGCTTATTCAGGAGGTCACGTTAGAGGTTGCTCATGCGCATTAAATACCAAATCGCAACCTATAAGATCAGGCTGCCAAATAAGTCCAGAACGTGGACATCGCCAATAAAAAAATACATAATGAATTAAACCAAACATGATAAATACTATGTAATAGTAAAGAGCATATAAATACCATAATAGACCCAAATCAGACACATAGCCAATACTTAAAAGCAACGCGATATTAAAAAAATAAACTAAACTCCACAGTGAACCAGTGGATACAGTATACAGTGATATAAATGAAAATAATACTTAAGAAATCCATACTAAACTATTAATCTAAAGTGTTACTGATGACTATAATAAAGTCATCTGTTTAAAGTGCAAATGCAATATATTAAATGTATAAATATATAACAATAATAAATTAGCAAAACTATCGGATCAATATCAATGTAAATCCATCACACCAAATAAAAATTCACTATGTATATATATATGCAGCCAGGTCCCCTACGGTCCCCCGCTCTCCCGTTTCCCCCCATGCCCCCCCTACCTCTGATGCAGGGGGATGTTGCAGAGAGGGCGACGGGCTCACCAGCGGCTCCCTCCGCAGGGCGCACACCACCTTCGCGCATGCGCAGTAGCGGAGATTCGTTGGATAGGGGCCTTCCCGGTTCGCACATGCACAGGGCACCCCCGCGGCAGCCATTAGAGTCGCGAATGCGCAGTGTCCTATGCGCACGCGGTCCCAATGTTAAGTAGACAGCAGACAGTCTACAACTCCCATGCTGCATAGGGGGAGGCTGCCATGTGACTCACCACAACGAATGGGATGGCTGGGTTGCTCTTGGAAGGGAGGAAAGAGTACTGCACGCTGGTACAGGAAGCAGTCAGTGAAGACCGGAACCTGAATGGTACAGGTAGTGTCCATGGAGCTGTGCTCCAGGGACTAGGCCAGAAGTTACCCCCAAGGGCCCAGTTAGTCCCCTGAGCCACAGTAGAAGTACTCTGTGTGTATGCTGTAGGGAAAGGCCTTAGGATAGGGACCCTTTCCACTATAGCAATAGAGAGAGAGATATGCTGCAGGACATTGCCTGAAGGACAGTGCAGCTTGCTAGCAGAAAGCAGATCTGGACTCCATAAAAGAGACTGCTCACAAGGGATCATCTGGCTGGGGGTCCCTCCAGAGCAGTCAGATGGCGTAGTCATCCACGCAAGGAGCAGCGCACCGCGCAGCGGGACCATGTCACGGAGCTGCAGATTGTTGCTGGTTATCCTGGTCTGGACTAAGACCAGGAAGGTATTATAAGTGCACCACCGGGCCCCAACACAGGGAAGCGCTATCCCTCACACATACACTATTGCTTGTGGACACTCAGGGGTTAAGTGCCCAGGCACGTTAGTACTGGAAGGACAAAGGGGAGGTATTATGTGGGGTGATGCAATGAGTTATATGTGGGTTGATGCAATGAGATATATGTAGGGAATGTGTATATGCCAAATACATGCCTAGTAAATACTGTTCATTTACAACTGTGTGCATTTACTTTGTATGTTGGTTCCGGTGAGGGAATACTCCCACACGCTGGGATCCCTTATCGGTGGAGGCGCTGTACCGTGCATAAGTGTATCCCAGGCTCCCAGTGGCGGAGGTTCAGGCCTCCTGTTAGCCACATAGGTAATAGCAGCGCATATATATATATATACATATACATATGACATACATACACATACATACACACACACATATATCTTTGAACATACAAAACTATATACAGTATGACACGTTACAACAGCATGACTTTTAAAATTGGAATAAACTAGAATTAAACATGGAATAAAATAGAATTAAAACATTACAAGGAACTGAGTTTGATCAATCAGATTTTATCATATCCATAATGTATCTAAGGAATGGAGTTAATTCCACCAGTTCATTAAATCTCTTCGGGTGTTTTGACTCAAAAGTGGATATCCAAAATGGTTATTTTTTTCAGTAAGAACAGGTCTCTAACCCCCTGTCTAACTGATCTTGGAATACACTCGATCCCCATAAATCTCAAGGAACTGGGATCACATTTATGAACATCTTGAAAATGTTTCAATAATGGTGTTAACGGCAATCCTTTTTCCACCAATTTTGGAATATTTTTAATACTCCTCAAATGTTCTAATATTCTTAATTTTAATATCCTTTTGGTTTTCTCAATATATTGTAAGTTGCACTTGGATTGTAGTAAGTATACCACATGGGTAGTTAAACAGTTGATAAAATTACGAACTGGATAATTTTTTTGTGCAACTGATGATACAACCTTTTTGTCCATTTTCATATGATGGCATGCCTTGCATTTTCCGTATTTATAATTCCCAATGATACCCAATTGTGTTTTGGTATCACTGGGTGCTTTGTCTGTAGTTTTTACCTGACTAGGGGCCAAAAGTCCCTTTAGGTTTGGGGCCTTCCTAAAAACCACATCTGGTCTTGATTTAATTAATGGACCCAAGACCAGATCTAATTTTAAAATCCTCCAATGTTTGCTCAAGATCTTTTAATTGAGCCATGTGCTCTATTGAACTGTGTAATAAAAGCTGGTACTGTTTTAGATGAAACAGCCTTTCTGCGCATTCACACATTGGCTGGAAGGGAAGAACCAGGAAGCGCCAGCGGAGGGAAGATCTGCAGTGTGTTCGCACTGTCCGGACTTTTTCGCGTCCACACAGGCAACCTGCTGCCGCTTGTGATCAGTATCCATTCCCCTCATTGCGGTTTTATATCAAGTTTCTCATAGAACTCTCATTGTGATTGTCTTTATTTGATTAACTTTGGTATTTTCGTGCCTTGCTGTTGTGCTCCTACACAGCTAACATTGGGACTTTTTTCCCACTCTGTGGGATTGTTTATGTATATTTCATGTAAAGTGTTTTATGTTTTTTTTTCCAGTTATTTATTGTATTGTGTATATTATTTACTGTGATACATCTTTGTGGTCTGTTGACTAGATATTTATGGTATTAAAATATTATCTTATATCTAATCCGTGGTGCGCTCTGTGTGCATTGTTTTCATCCCGATAAAATATATAAGGGATTTACAGAATAAAATGATGCAGTTTTTATGGGGTAGCAAAAGACCAAGAGTGGCGAGATCAGGTATGCTCTCATCCAGGGGTCCAGGGGTCTGGCGTTCCCTGATATTAGGAAATATTATTTAGCTCACCATTTGACACAGATAATATTTTGGCATTCTCAGGAAAATCAATATAGCTCTCATGGCCCTTCTGTGGAATAATAAGCCAACAAAATGTTCTAGACTAGACTTCTTTGATTCGGCAGTAATAAAATGTTCTCTTGGCCCTTCTGTGGAATAATAAGCCAACAAAATAAGCCAACAAAATGTTCTAGACTAGACTTCTTTGATTCGGCAGTAATAAAATGTTCTCTTAAAATTTGGCATCAAAATTTATTATCAACTATTTTCAGCTCCCTTGAGATGTACCCCTATTTTTGACAACCCTGACTTTGGTCCAGGTTGGTTTACTGATACTTTTGATTTATGGAAGGCTAAAAATGTTAAAGATGTGGGGGGATATGCTATTGAATGGTCAATTGTTACATTTCAGAGATTTTGTATCAGAAATACTCTTTCACGGGTGCCGAGGTGTTCAGATTTTTACAAGTTTCCCATTATCTTAAGCAGCTGTCTCGGGTGGGTGTTTCCCAGAGTGTTCTGTATTTCGAAGAATTATGTAGAAAAAGAAACTGTGGAGTCTTATCTCAACATTGTACCAAGTTTTTATTTCTCAGGAATTTAACGCTCCCTGCACCCACCATTATATGGATCAATGGGCCCACGATTTTCAGGCAGAGATTTATTGGGAAGATTGGCAAGACATTTGGGTCAATGCACCGAATACATCATTATGCACAATATCTAAAGAGAATATCTATAAAATTATGTTCAGATGGTATCTGACTCCTCAGAGGTTGAGGCAGTTTTATCCAAGGACCATGAATCTTTGCTGGAGAGGTTGCGGTGGTTTCGGGGATATGGTCCATATCTGGTGGTTTTGCCCAAAAATACAGAGATTTGGGGGAATAGTGCAGACTCTGTAACGAGAAATAATTGGGTTAAGAATCCCCCTAGACCCGCTTATAATGGTCCTGGGTAAGCCGCTATGTAATTTAAACCAAAATATATCTAAATTATTATTACACATTCTCACAGCGGCGAGATGTGCAATCGCAGGGGCCTGGAAAAAGTCCCAACCCCCCTACAGGGGAGTGATTATCTCGAGAGTAAATGAGGTGCAATCTATGGAAAGATTAACATCTTATGTGAGACATAACTCAACATTTCAAAAAGTATGGGAGCCCTGGTACTCTAGGGGGAATAAGTGAATCTTTAAGTTACTGTGGACTGAGGGTTGTATTATCTCCTAGAGAGTTGGTTACTCTGAGTAATGTGTGGAGATGTGGTTGTCTAGCATTGTTATATTTTTTTTATACCTGTGTTAAAATTGTGGTACCTTTCCCATCCCCCCCCCCTTTTTTTTCTATTTCTGTATCCTTTTTCCTGTGTTTTTCTAAAACTCAAATAAAAAGTTAGCTCAAGAGACAGCTCCACCAATAATAGAGAAAATGTGCATGTAAGGGAACAAAACCCTCCTGTATATGCAGGGTCTGGGGAAGTTAAACAACTCAACTTCTACCTAAGAGCAAAAACTGTAAAGCATAGGGTTACCAGAGAAGAGAAACCCACCCGTTCTACCAAATGTATAGATGGGAGGGGTGCACTAGGGTAATAATAATTGAACAAGAGAGAGAGTGTGGGCACTGGTACCAGGGGTGGAGCAGTATCAAGGATCCCATTTAGTGTGCACTCGTCTGAAGTAATAATAATTGTGTAATGTCAGGGTAGGCCTTGATTAGCACGGGATATACCACTGTCGTGGCCAAGTACAGTACATAGATTCCCCTCCACAAGTGTTGAGATATGTGATATGGTAATTTCTAAAAAAAAAAACCTTTATTGAAAAAAAATATATAAAATATATGGGGATATGAAGCCACACAAGAACTCTGTACATATATATGTAGCCAGGACTGGTTTCTGGTTACCAGTCTGCCCTCCCTGGCAATAAGCCCTGGTAAGGAGGCCTGCCAGGAGTTATCATGGGTTTTCCCCACTCAGGGCAGCTTCCATGAGTGAAAGAGGAGGAGATGGGACTAGACCTGTGTTTGTCCAATCGTGGACTCAGACCTAGTACCTTCTTCCTTTGTACTTAAGCAGCTGCACTGCTAAATTTAGTCAGTGCCTCTACCTCTTTGAGAGAAGCTGGTCTACCCTAACAACTGTGCAGGGCTCTGCCAAGTTTGTACTCCCTCCCCTAGGGGAGTGCAGGGGGAGACTATACCCTTTACTCCACCAGGGAGTAAGGGAAGAGCATAGACTGCTTCAGGTGCCCCTGGCCAGGAGTGGAAGTCCAGGGTACATTCTGAGGGTGAAGCCCCACAAAGTGAAGTATGGGTGTATGCTGTTCCATCTGCCAGGGTACTGAATAAAGGGATCCTGTTCAAAGATATCTTCCTGCCTGAGACTACAGTCTATCAGGGGGAGGAGAAGTAAATTATCCTGCAGGGATTGTCCCCACATTACTGGGGCCTGCAAGAGATGGAGGCGCTGACACAGAGAGAGAGAGAACCAGATCCTACCCCAGAAGCCTGTCCTGTTTTCCTCCACAACACCGCAGGAGACTCAGATCTACTGTAAGCCAGCAGGTATGCACCACACCACACCACACCACGTAGTAGTGAAATCTCCCAGAGGGTGGGGGAAACACTGCTACATATATAAAAAGTTGCCGTCTGCCAGCTAAGTGGCTGTGTGGCAGTCTATTAGTAGAATTTGTTATTGCCACAGGTAACACTATCAGACCTGTGCATCTGACAGGTTCATGTAATGGTATTACATGTGACGTCTGAACAACTGAGTTGTTTTGTTGGGAACTAACAAGTCCTCACTGGTAGTTAGAGGAAGCATAGGGTTGCCACGTGTACGTTTTTATAATACGGAACGTCGAAATCCAGTATGAAAGTGACACGTCATTATGAGAGATAAATAATTTTCAAATGGTTCAAGCTGGATGGGATCTTCCCCTTAACCACTATATTCTTTGGGGTTTTATCATCGCTGCTCTTGGTGGGATGGGGAAAGACATGCACTGAACAAACAAGTAGTGGTGAGAGAAAGAGTAACCCCTATAGGGGTGAGTGCCATGGTATTATGAGATGACCAGGCAGTGTCCTAACTTTATTATTTTAATAATTTAGTAAGGACATCTATCGGAAAAGGTAACTATTACACAAGTAGAAATCAATTATGGGTTTGACTGATTTAATTACAGTCATTTTAAAGTTCAGACATTTCACGTCAAGGCACTAAAATATGGGACAATTATGCGCCCCGACAGACCTTTCCTGGACAACATGACAAGTCAATATACGGAACGTCTGGCAACCCTGGTAAAGGAGCAGCCATGCTGCCCGTTATACTGCCTCGTGCTTTTCTCAGGCAGGGAAACCCCAGCTAACATAGAAGAAAATGTCACGACAAAGGAGGGCCCTCTCGTGGACCTCACTGCGAAAATATTTCATCTATTTAGAGTGACATTTTGGTCCCAGTCTTGGACCTTTCTCAAGATGAGAATGAGTCCACGAGAGTGCCCTCCTTTGTCTCAACATTTTCTTCTATGAGCAAAAAAGCAACCAGATCTATCTACTGTATCTCAATGTCTTGTATAGCGCATACACAGAGCCAGCCGTATATCTACTCTCAGTGAAGCGAAAAATATATTATTATATTATTTTTATATTATTAATAATAATTAACTCTACTGTATCTCAATGTCTTGTATAGCGCATACACAGAACCAGCCCGATATCCACTCTCAGTGAAGTGAAAAATATATATTATTATATTATTATGTTTTTATTAATAATTAACTTTACTGTATCTCAATGTCTTGTATGTATAGCGCATACATAGAGCCAGCCCTATAGCTACTCTCTGTGAACAAAATAAAATAAAAAATTTTGAGGGGTGGTTTAGATTTGAGGGCTAAAAAATTCTACATATTTGATTTTATAAATTGCATTTTTTTAAAGAAGCATTTATTCTTTTCCAAGAAAAAGCCTAACTACTTTGTTTTCACCATACTCTATAGCATATTAAAAATAACATTCCTATTTGACAGAATTGTAGATATACTAATCTGTTTAAAAAATGCACAGAATGTTACATTATTCTAAAATAAAACCGCCTGTGAAAAAAGTGACCGCAGCAGCAACACGAGATGTAAATTAGGCAGTAATTGCATTAGCTATATTTTGTACACCAGGCAATTTTCTCCCAGATAAGGGAAGTTTTGCTGCAAATACTCAGCTAAAACCCCAGACAATCACTTCCTGCATATTAATAAGGCTCCTAATTAAATAGCTTTGACTGCAGAACAGGGAATATTTAAAAAAAAAAATGCAGCCAGACTAGGCATGACTCATTAAAACGAAAATGTTTCTAGATTCAACGCTATAAAAGGAAGGATTAGCAAATAAACTGTAGCAGGCAATGAGAATGAGTAAGCTGCATCAGAAAAATACAGCCTTGACCAGTAGTTCTTAAATCGTGGTTCCTGGACCACTGGTGGTCTCCAAAGAATTTACTGGTGGTTCTTTCATAGTTCTCGTCAGGCAGATGTTTTTTTTTTTTTACAGACAGTCTCAGTCTCTCTCTCTCTCTCTCTCTCTCTCTCTCTCTCTCTCAGACTCTCTCTCTCTCTCAGTCTCTCTCTCAGTCTCTTTCTCTCTCTCTGTCTCTGTGTCTGTCACTCTGTCTGTCACTCTGTCTGTCACTCTGTCTGTCTGTCTCTCTGTCTGTCTCTCTGTCTGTCTCTCTGTCTGTCTCTCTGTCTGTCTCTCCGTTTACAACATGTTTGGCTGGAAAATCTTCATTTAAGTCTATATAGATGTAACAGGGTACCCCTTCTGCACTTCTTTCCTGCCTGTTATATAACTCCTGCTAGCTGCAGGAGTAACAGGTTAATCCTGTGGGCATTAGACCCCCCATTTCTGCTCTGTAAGTGGCAGAAGGTGGTGGTGACTCATGGCCTGTGTATAGACAATAGACCACCTTTTCCGCTTCCTCTATGAAGCGGCATCCAAATTTATCAGTCCTGCTCTGGAAGAGCTAAAGAACTGTCCTCTCAGAAGGAGCTCCTGAGCAGAGGGCTATCAGACTCTCCCATGGCGTGATGATCTTGCCCACCTCAGGTCTCTGGGCCTGGGGAACATCAGATTAAGCCAAGGGACCCTATACTATCAGGGGCATGCACTGTTTATCATCCTGGAACCTGGAAGATACACCCTCCCCCCCCCCCCACTGTAATAAGAGCTGCAGTGATGCACAATAAAGAATCCCTGTTCTACTATACCCCTGCTGTGACAAGAGTCAGTGTGCATGGAAGTGCTTCAGGAGGGGTAGTCTCGGGTACTCCCTGAGCCCACTGAAGCTGGAGGCGATGTACCAAGAATCGAAGCTCATGCAAGAGACTAAAAGCCTGTCCTGTTGCCCCTTACCATCGTGGCCAATCAGCTCTTCTGGAACTAACAGGTATGCCTCAGTACCACACAAACAGAGTAATGCAGTGTACCTCCCAGAGGGTGGGGAGGGGAAAAACTGTTTATAGAATTACACCCTTAGTATGAGTATAGTTTACATATACATAAATATCCAAACCAGTACTCAAGAACTGAGAATTGCACTCATCCAAACAATCCATAAAAACTCAATTATATTTATTCCATCCATTACAAAGAATTTTACAGTAATATACTGTCATTCCTCCATTCAAGTTGTAAGATTCCGTTCATAAAGATAAATTAATCCATAAGAATGCTAACAAAGTTCATATAGATCTAACCAATGTTATCAAAATGCACAATGAGAAAAGACCAAATTCTTATGGCCATTTCATGTTTCCAAGTTCCCGGTGAAGCAGCAGAGGTCACTGTGAAATGGTTTTTTTATGTGTGGCCTAGGTTCTCCCTTGGGTCCCCTTTCGCCCCTTACCTCTGGCTGCGACCGACAGCGGAGGTTAGCGGGGAGAGGTTCAGGAGCTGAGGCAGGCTGTCGGGGGTACAGGCAGGGCGACCGAGTCACCGGCGGCTCCTGTAGCAGGGCATCGCCATCTTGCGCACAGTCGCACATGCGCGGTGGAGTTGCGCATGCGCAGAATTAGCAGCAGAGTGGCGACCATTACAGAAAAGCCCCGCAGGGGAACTACAGCCCCCAGAAGACAATGGGGCTGCCGAACACATGGTGCGAACCAGCCAATAGGGCTGCAGCATTCTCCCTGCACCAGATGTTGATACATTGCAAGCGCTAGGAGCATGCCAGTCGGAGCTGGGGCAAGGTCAGGGTAGGTTGTATGTGCAGGTGTCTGTAGCACCTGCACTAGGCCAGAGACCCCCTGTTAGGCCCCAGCTAGGCCCGACTCCCCTCAGTTTGTGGTTGCTGCAGGGACAGGCCCATGAGATAGGGACACTGCCCCTGTAGTACCATAGAGAGGGACACAGCCAGGACGCGGCAGCATCCTAGCCTACAGTGGTCTGGGATCAGATCACCCCTTCTACTGATAGAGACTATCTGCATGGTGGCATCGTCCACGAGGAACACCACCCACCATAGAGGCGGAGGCTTCGCGGATAACGTCACCGGATCCCATCTTACTTCATCAGTGCACCCGGGTGCTGGGGCACCTGGCAGGTACCTCACCTCACCACGTGCACCAACTTTACACTCAAGTCCCCTGGGTACTTTGGGACTGTGTATCAAGTGTCAGATATACCGTGTGTGGGAGGGTACGGTCGTGCATGACCGAGTGGTTGTGTATATAATATATCTGTGCAGTAAAACTGTTATACTTACCAAGGTGTGTTTTGTTGCATGGGGTCCTGTAACGGGGTCATTCCACATAGTAGAATCCCATACAGGTGGAGGCGCTACCGATTATCGATTCAGATACACCCCAGGCTCCCAGCAGCGGAGGGTCAGACCTTCTGTTAGCCGCAGGTAAAGCACCACACATACCATAGTCACCCTATCTCCCTGGGGGTGGGGGAAACTGCGCTACAGATGGAATAAATATAATTGAGTTTTAATAGACATTTTGGACAAGTGCAATCATCATATTTTTTTTAGATGCAGTTTGAGTATTTAATAGATTACCCCAAAGGAATACTGACCTCTGCAACATTTATATCACTACATACTGTACAATTATATAGATATGAACATAGTTTAACCATGCTTGTCCACCAAACAATTATTAACACTGAAGTGGTCTGTAATGTGATAACGTTTCTGGAACCCTGGTCTAGGCAGTTTTGGGTTTACTCGAGTTAGGTAATCACTCAAGGTGATTCAGTACAAAAATACCATGATATAACATTTTAATAGAGAATATCTCACCACCATCAAATATTAAAATGTTTTTTCCATCCTTGCACATACAGTTATTTCATATACCAACAGTGACATCACCTCATAAGATTGCAAACAACACTGCTAGAGAATGACATGATAAAGACATGAAAAGTAAATAATTAACTCTATATACCAAAAATACAATTCAGATGTTCACTAGTACTCATTAACCATATTGAATCCAAATAGATTTGCACAGAACAGTTCAAAATAAGGCTTGGTTACTATATTTGCTCTTCATATACTGTATTAAAGCGATAGCTTTAAGACTTCAGGCTTTCTTTCCGCACATAGATTTTTATAGTTATTTCAGTACTCATGGGTTGCCTATTGGCATCTGTTGCAGGGTACATGCAACTACACACGTGGGTTTCTTGACAAGGCTGTTTTATTTTGCCTTGAAAAATATACAGCACACAAAACAAAAATAGCTCTTTTTCAGCAACAAACGAAAATGGCTTTTCCTTCAGCAAACCGAACAAAACAGTTTCTCTTTAGCAGACAGTTTATATATATGCAGCTACCCTTTTTCTATGCAGGGGACAGATAGTTCACAGTTTCACTACTTTGCTACTCAGACCTTGTTTTCAGGAATCACTTTAGCAGCTTACTCCTCTCTCATCAATAGCAAGCTCCATGTGTCTACAACCTGGGTTTTAACACACCTTGATTAGGCAGCTGGGATCCAACTAATTGTCCTGAAGTTCCCAGCTGAAGTTTAACCTAGTCAGTGCTGCACTGCAGACTAGACATAGGTTTTCCAGGCATATAACTGGTGGCTTTTATTTACCCTGTCACATTCCTCCCCTGTTAGTGTGTGGCTGGGGCTACGCACGGCTGAAGCCTGACCATCCACCCCTTCTCTAGAAAAGAAGTCAGCATTTGCGTTCTCTTTTCCCGGCCTATGCTGAATCTCAAATGAGAAGGGTTGGAGGGCCATATACCACCTAGTCAATCTAGCATTGGAATCCTTCATGCTATTTAACCATTTCAGTGGAGCATGATCCGTCACCAAAGTAAAATGGACTCCTGCCAGGTAATGCCTCAAAGCCTCGATTGCCCACTTTACTGCGAGGCACTCTTTCTCAATCACTAATTTTTTTCCCTTGGGAACAATTTCCTACTCAGGAAAAGGATAGGATGTTCAACTCCCTCAAACTCCCTCAAACTGTTGTGACAACACTGCCCCTAGCCCTATCTCTGATGCATCTGTTTGCACTATAAAAGGGCTGTTGAAGTCTGTACTTCTAAGGATGGGACCCTCTGATAGTCACCTTTTTATGTCCTCAAAGGCTCTCTGACAATCCCTTGACCACACCACTTGTGTAGGGGCACACTTTTTTGTGAGGTCCGTTAAAGGGGCTGCCACTTCCGAATAGTTGGGGATGAACCGCCGGTAGTACCCTGCTAAACCCAGCAGAGAGCGTACCTGCGTTTTTGTTTGGGGGGTCGGAACTTCTTTCTGGGCAGCTACCTTGTCGGCTAGTGGCCTTACTTTTACACCTCCCACTGCATACCCTAAATATTTGGTTTCCGCTTTACCCAAGGCAAAGTTCTTAGGGTTGGCTGTGAACCCTGCCTCTCTTAGAGATTTGAGGACCGCTTTCAGCCTATTGAAATGAGCCCACCAGTGTTTACTATAAATGACAATGTCATCTAGGTAGGCTGCGGCATAAGTCCTATGGGGCCTCAGTACCTTATCCATAAGTCTCTGAAATGTGGCTGGGGCTCCATGCAGTCCAAATGGCATTGTCACAAACTGGTATAAACCCATGGGAGTGGCAAAGGCTGTTTTGCATTTGGACTTTTCCTCTAAGGGTATTTGCCAGTATCCTTTTGTCAAGTCCAATGTGGATATATATTCCGCGTTACCAAGGGCGTCAATTAATTCGTCCACCCTTGGCATCGGATATGCGTCAAACTTGGATACCGCTTTGACCTTTCGGAGGTCCACACAAAATCTTACCTTCCCATCGGGTTTAGGGACCATAACTAGTGGACTACACCACTCACTGCATGATTCCTCAATCACTCCTAAGTGTAACATTTCTTGTACCTCCTTCTCTACCAGAGCCCTACGACTTTCAGGCAACCTATAAGGACGGGAACGTACTTTTACCCCAGGTGCTGTCTCGATTGCATGGGAAATTAAGTTAGTTTGTCCTGGTAAGTCAGAAAAAACATCCTGGAATTGTGTAATTATTGCTAACAAGTCCCCTTTTTGTTCAGAGGACAACTGTTTAGCCATTGGGATTTTATCGTCACTCACGATGTTCTCCCGTGGAGGCTGAGGACCCAAGTCCGTTTCCTCCTCCACCGGGTGGATGAATAGAGACCGCTGCATCTTCCAGGGTTTCAGCAAGTTCACATGGTAAATTTGTTTACCCTTCCTGGACCCTGGTTGAGCGATCTCGTAATCCACATCACCCGTACGGCGGAGTACTTCAAATGGGCCCTGCCATTTGGCCAGGAGTTTACTCTCGCAACTGGGTAACAATAACATCACCTGGTCTCCTGGGTGAAACACTCTCATGCAAGCATTCTGATTGTAATGTCTCTCCTGACTGTCCTGGGCTGATCTAAGATTCTCCCTGGCAAAATGGCCGACCACATCTAGGTGCTTCCTAAGGTTTAGTACATATTGCAGGATATTCTTAGAAGGGGACTGCTGTTCCTCCCAGGACTCCTTTAGGAGGTCTAGGATACCCCGCGATTGGCGGCCATAGAGCAATTCAAATGGAGAGAATCCCGTGGAGGCCTGGGGAACTTCCCCCACTGCAAACAGCAGAAAAGGGAGAAGTTCATCCCAGGCTCTCTTTTCTGAGTCTACAAATTTCCTCAGCATCCCTTTTAGAGTTCGGTTAAATCTTTCCACCAATCCGTCAGTCTGTGGATGGTAGACCGATGTCCGAACAGACTTGACCTCTAGTAACTTTAAGACATCCTGCATCAGTTTAGCCATGAAATTTGTACCTTGGTCTGTCAACATAACCTGGGGAAGTCCAACCCGTGAGAACAGTTCCAACAACTTGTTGGCTACTTGCTTCGCCGTTGCTGTTCTCAGGGGGAACGCCTCAGGATATCTTGTTGCATAGTCCACTATTACAAGGATAAACCTGTGTCCTTTCGCAGAAGGTTCTAGAGGTCCTACCAAGTCTACCCCAATCCTCTCAAAGGGAACTGACACCAAGGGTAGAGGAACCAAAGGGGCTGGTTTTTGTCCTTTTGGACTAGTTAGCTGGCACTGCGGACATGCTGCACATAGCTTAGCAATATCACTATGCATCCCTGGCCAATAGAATCAGGACGAAATACGGTCCAATGTTTTATCCCTGCCCAGGTGACCACCCCAAGGGACAGTATGGGCTAGAGTGAACACAGATTTAACAAACGCCTTGGGAACCAATATCTGTCTGGTGACCTCCCCTGTTTGTGCCCGCCTATTCACCCTATATAGGATATCCTTTGATAGCTCAAAATGGGGGAATACTATCACCCCCTGTACATCTAAAATCTGTTCATCAATTTTCACCACCTTGTCATACTGTCTCGCAAGGACTGGGTGTTCCCTTTACTTCTGGCGAAAGTCAGGGAGGTACAGGTCTGGTAAATCTCCAGGGCTTGTGACCTCTGACTACTAGAATGGTCACCTTGAGACCCAGATTTCTGCAACCAGTCCTGTTTGTCCAAGTGTCTTTGCTTCCGCGTCTTTTGAACCCGGTGTCTACTGGGAAAAAGGTCTGCCGAGAAGGGGAACAGTTTGCCAGGGTTCTCCTGAGCCCCAGAAGGAGGTTCCTCATGAAAGACTGGGGCCATTAGGTCCGCAAAGAAAGGCCAGTCCCGACCGAGCACAACGGGGGCAGGTAGCCAAAGAGCGACACCTACTTCGAGGTAAGCCTCCTGACCTTTTACCTGTAGCCGGATTTTGGCCATCGGATAAGGTTTTACATTGCCGTGTATACATTCTATGCTTCATGGGGAGTCAAAAGAACACACGTTGAGCGGTAACAGTTCCTGGAGGACTAGAGTTTTCCCAGAGCCCGAATCTACAAGGGCCTGGACGTTTTTTCCCCCAATCAGGGCTGGAAGTAGCCAGGGCTTGTAATTTTCCCCAGAAAAAGCCGAGGCGACGGTTCTGCTGAATGAACAATCCATCAGTGGACAGTCCACATACCGGTGGCCTTGTTCTCCGCAGGCAGAACATGGAGAGGGTTCCTTCGCAGGAGGTTACTGGAGACCAGGCATCTGGTGGGTCCTGTGGGCGATGTCCTCGGTAGTTCCTCTCACTTTGCGACGACCCGACCTCCGGAAGGAGATGAGGGTCTCTGCGGGGACCAGCATTTGGACTCCGTCCTTGCTGGAACGACTGCTCCTTCCTTTGGACTTGGCGGTTCCGTGACGGGCCATAGGTTCCCCATTGATCCGACCTCCCTCTTTGGGCGTCCGCATGTGCCGGTGGAGTCGGATCCAGGACACTCTCCTGCTGCTCAGCCCCAAGGAAGTTCTCCACGAGTCAGACCGCCAAAGCTAGGGTTTCAGCAGTGTGGCGTTTTACCCACGAGCGTGCGGGAGGAGGTATTACTTGTAGAAATTGTTCCAAAACCACCTGCTCAAGAATTGCCTCCTTAGTGCACTCCTTGGGTTGTATCCAGCGCGTACACAAGTCCAATAATCGCTGAGCGAGGACCCGGGGTCTCATCTTAGCGGTGTACTTCATGTTCCGGAACTGCTGCCGGTAGGTCTCTGGGGTCAGACCTAAGCGATCCAGTATGGCGGCTTTTACTTGGCAGTAGTCCATTGCCTGATCTGTAGGGAGGCCCTGATATGAGGCCTGGGCTTCACCTATGAGGAGCGGGGCCAAAGCAGTTGCCCAGCGATCTGCAGCCCAGCCCTGAGCTTCGGCGACTCTTTCAAATGTTAGTAAAAAAGCCTCTGGATCCTCATTCGGAGCCATTTTCCTCAGGAGTCTCGGGGGTCTGCTGGCCAGTTCTGCACCGGCATACCCTTGGAATTGGGTCAGCAGCTTGGCAATCCGCTCATCCTGTGCTGGTTGTAGTCTTTCATCTCTCTCCGCTTGCAGCCGGGCCTGCTCGCACAGAAACGCTTTCAACATTTCTTCCATTCTTGTGTGTGTGGCCCTTTAACTGCAGGAGACGTTTGAAAAAAAATCAAATCTCACTTCTTGACAACCATATGTTGCAGGGTACATGCAACTACACACGTGGGTTTCTTGACAAGGCTGTTTTATTTTGCCTTGAAAAATATACAGCACACAAAACAAAAATAGCTCTTTTTCAGCAACAAACGAAAATGGCTTTTCCTTCAGCAAACCGAACAAAACAGTTTCTCTTTAGCAGACAGTTTATATATATGCAGCTACCCTTTTTCTATGCAGGGGACAGATAGTTCACAGTTTCACTACTTTGCTACTCAGACCTTGTGTTCAGGAATCCCTTTAGCAGCTTACTCCTCTCTCATCAATAGCAAGCTCCATGTGTCTACAACCTGGGTTTTAACACACCTTGATTAGGCAGCTGGGATCCAACTAATTGTCCTGAGGTTTCCAGCTGAAGTTTAACCTAGTCAGTGCTGCACTGCAGACTAGACATAGATTTTCCAGGCATATAACTGGTGGCTTTTATTTACCCTGTCACAGCATCCCTCATAAGTTATATCAGGACATCTGTAGTTAATTCTCCTACTTCATAAGACAAACTCAGTCTCACCCAATGAACACTATGTATCTTCAGTATTGGACTTACATCTCCTTTTCCCTCAAAACTGCTGGTTATCAAGGCAGACACAAACCTCTGATCAGCTTCGGGTCTTACAAAGTTCTGCATGGATCGTCCTTTCTATTCTGTTCAAAAAGTAGCGATCCTGCTTATCTCCACTTGCATATTAGGTTCATAATAGTAGGATTGATCATATATCATTTCGCTCTTGAGCTGGTCTTCAGGGCAGAACTCCACCTCTCCTCATCTCCATGCAGACACGCACCACACTTTGCCAGTCATTCAAGGGAAGGTTTAGGGCACAGATTTAATGGCTGTGTAGTTGGCAATCAGCCAAGGAACAGCATATCTGGGTGAATACTAGTGAAATATTAGCCTCTGTTTTGTCAGCTGGCCATTGGCTAGCTGCGACAGATGGCCCTTTTTAGTTAGGTAATTAACTGTGTGTTATCAATCTGTGATTGGCTGGTGGCCTTGTTGTGGTCAGTGGGCTGCACCCGGCCAGATCTTTGAACTCAGGAGGGAAGAGGGGGGGAGGGAAGAGGGAAGAGGGGGGAGGGGAGGGGGGAGGGGGTGGGGATAAAAGTGAGCAATGGATATTTAAAAAATCTTTTAAAGTTGCCAGGGGCTCCCATTCCCACCACTCCCCCAAGGATGACGCTTCCCTTTGAGGGCAATGCTGAGCTGAAGCCTGCAGAAATCAGTGTAAGTGATTGTCATACTGTAGGCCGAGTGATCGGTCAGCAGTAGAGGCAGCATGAAGCAGCCATGCTGGTGGTATCCGGGGAGGAGAGGAACTAGCAGTCAGCTTGGGTGGAAGAGCATGGAATTGTGGGGAACCCCAATAATGCTGCGCGGGTGTGAATCAGTGTCAATGGTGTATAAGGATTGAAAGTTCAATGGAATCTGGGGCTCCAGAATATTCCTAACAACAAGAGACTCTTGAGGTCTCATTAAACTTGAACAACTTTTTATAAAATATATGGATATTATCAAGCCCATACATATGTATATGGAGTATACGTTCTGGGGTATCCAATAATAGGGAATAAGATAACTGTCATGAGAGAGGGGATTTGGCCTGGGGTTAAAGGGGTTACACCCCATTTGGCCACCCTCTACTCTCACCTGGGAAGCAAGGGGTTAACTGGACTGGGGTCCAGTAATGTGTTTTTGCCTTGCTTCAGCCATCCAACTGTTTATTCCCCTGTATAAATGTATTGTCTCATTCTAGTGTTTGCACCAACACATACACTAGGGTGGATGCGGGAGGGAAGGGGTTAATGTTAATTTAGTGATTATAGCCCTTTGTTCCCTTTTCCCGCTTTTTCAGGCTCCATTTTGCAGCCTTCCATAGGTCGCCATTGAGACTCCATCCATTCTAATGGCAGAAGTAGCAGTTTTGGACCTGTTTTCAAGCGACGACCAGCAGGTGGTGTCCGAGAGGAGGAGCGGCGGTTTCCCATTGTAAGTCAATGGGGCCATTGACTTCAATGGAGATTCCTCGACGCCGGCCTCGAGGAACAGGTTGGCAGCCATCCAAACCGCAGACCGCAAAACCGGATACAATGTCTTTGAAAAGAGTTTAATCACTTCGGACAAGTTCAATGACAATTGGCATGGGAATCTTAGGTTCTAGGGCACCTGGGAATAAAATTCTTGTTGCCCCTAGCCCCTAGGAACCCCCACAAACGACCCCCACTGGGTCCAGGAATGAGAGACCCCTGTAAGGGGTCGAGCGGAGGAGGAGGGTCGCGCCATTGACTTTAATGGCGGAGCAGAGGTCCCATTGAATCCAATGGCGGTGCGCCCATGCATTGTCTATGGTGGCGCCGGCCATTGATTCCAATGGGGAAAAGCCGCGTGGCGTAAAAACAGCTAAGTGTGAAATGGTGAAAAATGTAAGTCCATATCTCCAGTTCTGGAATGACCAGAGGGATGGGATTTGGGTGGCATGTAGCCAAGGTTCCGGCTTTAATGCATGGCCATTCCCAGCCCTCTCCGATCAACCAGACGGAGTGTGGGCGAATGTAAAGATTTGTGGTTTTTCCCATAGACTTCAATGGCGGCGGTTACCCCATTGAAAGTCTATGGTGGGGAACTCCATTGACTGCAACGTCGCAGAGAGTTGAAATTTGGCCACTATGTAGAGTCACTGTAGGCATTAATAACTGGCAATTTGCGACCCACTGAGCCTACCAGAACGGAATCTATTAATATGTGAAGATATTAAACTGTATATGGTATTGTGGATCTGCTCTGAAAATGCAGACCCCATCTGCTATGCTAATAGGTCAGGAAGGGCAGCCGAATGGTTTAGCATAAGCCCTCTGATCAAAAGTTAACCGCCCTGATTGTTTACACTAGGGCCAGGAACAAAGAAGTTGAGTAGTTTGCAAGTGTCCTAGTTCACACCTGCAGGGGAAGAAGAATCTACTTCAAAGAGATTTTCCTAGCCAGCTTGGCGCCTAGGGTTAAGAGTAAGAGCTGAGATGGTATATAAACCAGGCTCAACCCTTACTCAATTGTTCTTCGTGTCTTTGTGATTTTCAAGATTGCTGTATGAACTGCCAGTCCAGATTTGACTGTTTCATCATTCCATCTTAAGTAAGTGTCTATATTTTGTTTGTTATTTGTATAACTGGTGTGTTCACCTTTTTAAAGGAATAAATTATATTTTATCATATCTCAGCCGTGTTCAGTTCAACCCAGGTATTTTTGGTGTAAATTATAGCTTGTCATAAAGTTACTGTGACAATAACGCCTACCTGGCCCCACTCATATCAGAGGGTGCAGCATCCAGGGAGATAAATGGCGTAGAATATTCTTATATGTCCTTGTGATACTAAGTAAACACTCCCCTAGACATCCATATGTCTTCTCCAGTAAGGTAAATGACTATAACTGCACAAAGTCAGGTGTACCTTATAGCTTCTTAAGTTCTGGGCCTGATCGTTGTCCTCCGGTGTTCCGTCTGCAGGAGTGAATAGGAGTGAAGTAAATAAGGCATCTGGCCCTGATGGCATATATCCAAGAGTTCTCAAGGAGTTAAGTTCAGTAATAGCCAAACCATTACATTTAATATTCAAGGACTCCATTTCCACAGGCTCAGTACCACAAGATTGGCGTAAAGCAGATGTGGTGATTATATTTAAAAATGGAGCAAGATCACAACAAGGCAATTACCGACCTGTAAGCCTGACTTCAATAGTGGGAAAACTACTTGAAGGTTTAATACTGGATAATATTCAGGAATACCAAATGGAAAACAAAATTATTAGTAATAGTCAGCATGGATTTATGAAGGATAGATCATGCCAAACTAACCTTATTTGTTTCTTTGAGGAGGTAAGTAGGAATTAAGACAAAGGTAATGCAGTTGATGTGGTCAACTTAGATTTTGCAAAGACTTTTGATACGATTCCACTCAGGAGGTTGGTGTACAAAATAAAGCAAATTGAAATCCTTAAAAAAAAATATGCACCTGGATTGAAAACTGGTTGAAGGACAGACAACAGCGGGTTGTCATAAATGGAACTTTTTCAGGGTGGGCTAAAGTCATGAGTGAAGTATCTCGAGATCAGTACTGGGACCCCAGCTTTTTAACTTGTTTATGAATAACCTTGAGGTTGGCATAGAGAGCAAAGTCTCCATCTTTGCAGATGGCACTAAATTGTGTAAGGTAGTAGAACCAGAGCAGGATGTAATTTCTCTCCAGAAGTATTTGGAGAGACTGGAAACTTGGGCAGGTAAATGGCAGATGAGGTTTAATACAGATAAATGTAAGGTTATGCATTTGGGAAGCAAGAATAAACAGACGACTTACAAATTAAATGGGGATAGATTAGGAGAATCTTTGATGGAGAAGGATTTAGGAGTGTTTGTAAACAGCAGGCTTAGCAATAGTGCCCAAAGTCATGCAGCACCTGCAAAGGCAAACAAGATCTTATCTTGCATTAAATGGGACATGGATGAAAGGGAAGTAAACATAATTATGCCCGTTTATAAAGCATTAGTAAGACCACACCTTGAATTTTGGGCACCACTCATTAGAAACACATTATGGAACTAGAGAGAGTGCAGAGAAGAGCCACCAAATTAATAAAGGGGATGGATGATCTAACTTATGAGAAGAGGCTAGCTAAATTAGATTTATTGACCTTAGAAAAGAGGCATCAATCAGGGGATATGATCATTACATACAAATATATTAGGGGACAGTACACAGAGCTTTCAAAAGAACTATTCATCCAAAGGGCAGTACATAGGACTTGTGTCATCCCTTAAGTTTGGAGGAAAGGAGATTTCACCAGCAACAAAGGAAAGGGTTCTTTACAGAAAGTCCATGGAGGAGACTGTGATGGCAGATACAACAGATTTGTTCAAATAAAAGGTTGAATATCATTTTAGAAAGGAATGGTATACAGGGATATACCAAATAAGTATACATGGGAAGGATGTTGATCCAGGGAGAAATCTGATTGCCAATTCTTGGAGTCAGGAAGGAATTTATTTTCCCCTTATGAGATATCATTGGATGATATGTCACTGGGGTTTTTTGTTTGCCTCCCCCTGGATCAATAAGTAAGTGTAGATATAGGATAAAGTTTCTGTTGTCTAAATTTATCATAGGTTGAACTTGATGGACCCATGTCTTTATTCAATCTCATCTACTATGTAACTCTCAATGTATAACTTCCTGGTAAAACATTTGATAAATAAATAAAAGTCTTTTTGACGGAGGTCCGGGAGGTAATACGCCAGATGTGTAACATTGATCGAACACAGAGATCTTACTGGGAGGCCAATAATTTGGGGGTTATCTCACGACAATTGATTCCACAAATAGGAGACATTGCCATATTGGCAGCTTCGAAAACGATCTCATATTATTGGGCTTGTGACATAAGTCTGCCAATAAAGCACTGGCATGAAAAAATGCTGTTCCTTGTGAGATGAACTCTGGATGGGTAACCATCAAATAACCCAATAAATATACACTACGCCATCTCACCTAAACTTTGCTTCTAAATTGGGACATCACAAAGCACACTGACTATACCCCACTCTGTCATAGTTTCACCTTTGTATCTAGCATGTCATACAGACATACCCCGCATTAACGTACGCAATGGGACCGGAGCATGTATGTAAAGCGAAAATGTACTTAAAGTGAAGCACTACCTTTTTTCCCACTTATTGATGCATGTACTGTACTGCAATCATCATATACGTTCATAACTGATGTAAATAACGCATTTGTAACAGGCTCTATACGCTCCCCGCTTGTGCACAGCTTCGGAACAGGTAGGGAGCTGGTATTGCTGTTCAGGACATGCTGACAGGCGCATGCGTGAGCTGACGTTTGCCTATTGGGCGATATGTCCTTACTCGCGAGTGTACTTAAAGTGAGTGTCTTTAAACCGGGGTATGCCTGTACTGTTTTTCTATATCCCATACTCTCTGTAATTTTATTGTGAACAACTAAAATCCTTAACATTTTATTCAAAAATAAATAACTGTCAGCAAGCCTTTTCTACAGTAAATGTGCAAGTTGTTTTAGAGAGAAAGCGCCTGGCAGTTTGCATGTTATTATTTAAGCCTACAGTAGTTACTATTTTGGAAGCATTGAAAAATGTTGGCGCTCTCTCCTGTTTCCTCTATTACAAGCAAATTTGACAACCTGTCAGTACATCTGAAATGTAATTGGGATATGAAAGATGTCGACCTCTGGTTGTCTTTTATGACTCCACAGAGGCTGGCAGCTGCTGGCCCACAAGTACAGATGGGTTGGCAGTTTTTAAGTAAGGAGTTTGCTGGGGATTTTTCGTACTATTGCAAATGGCAGGCGGCATGTAAATATAGACAGGAACGCTCCATCTGCACTGGTGACCATGTCACTTTACAATGCTTCTGCAGGCAGAGCCATCTAAAGAATCATTGGGCCCTGAGCTAAGTGTAAATTGGGGGCCCGACCAACAAAGGTCACATTTAAATACAAATACAGTATGTTTTTATTTAACAACCTTCAACACGTTTATGAAATTCTTCAAACACAGTATTATTACAAACGCAAACATGTTATTTATTTACACATGTCTGTTTTTTTTATTTGCAAAGTCACAAATAAAATACCATCTTGTAACCCTCCTACACCCACCCACTCAGATAGGGTCTCCTAGGGAGTCTAAGGCTCAGGCTACATGTCTCTGTGTGGTGCATACCTGCTGGCAAAAGGGGGCCCTGAGTTTCCCGCGATGACATGGGGGAGAACAGGACAGGCTTCTGGAGTTGTGCCTCCATCTCTTCTACTGGTGCAGCGCCTCCATCTCCTGCAGCCCCCAGCTGTATGGGGTGGAGTACCCACAAGAGAGTTCTCTTCCCCTCCTCCTAATAAACTTCACTCTCAGGCAGGAGTTAGATAAAAGTGAAAGCTCTTTATTGTCTCTTCTCTTTCTCAGCAGACAGTTACACCGCAGGCTGTCTTCCCTCAGGAAGTCACTGACCTCACTCCCGGCCTAGGGCACCAAGAGTGGGTCTAGCTCTTCCCCTACTCTCTAGGCAGGGTAGGAGGTATGGGGTGCACACTCACTCCCCGGAGGGAGGCCTCAAGCCTGCCAGTCCTGGCAGGTTGGTTTGTGTCACCCTTGTCCCTTCCACTCCAGGGACAGACTCCCACTAAATAGGAAATGCAATACCCTAAGTAGCTCCAACAGGCACCACCCCTGTGACTTCTGATTGGACACAGGGCCTGATGACCTGCCTTCACTGCCTCAGTGTACTGCCTGAAGTGGGGAAAACCCATGATTACTCCTGGCAGCCTGCCCTTATGCAGGGATTACTGCCAGGAGGAGGATAAAATAATAGCCCAAACCTACAAGAGCTACAATCTCATCTCATCATCATTTCATTTTATGACATATATCTGATCCGATTGTCATCAAGGAAACAGAGTCCAATGTTGGTTGAAGCAGCAACTGCAGAGATGATTCTGAATACATTTCTACTTTGAAAAGACATTTCGCCTTTGCAGTTTGTGTCCGTCACTGATAGGAAATGTTGACCTCAGTTTATCACGCTCGAATTGTTTTTTGTTGTAGGTTATTTTTGAAATACATTTCCAACAAATCAATTAAACTACCTGTTCCATAAAAGATTGTAGGAACATTATGCTTTAAAACATGTTTTCAAATAAAAAGTTAGGTTATATAAAAAGTAACTTACTGTTGTAATCACACCAAATAAAAATATATAATTATAATAATAATATTAAAAAAAAGATGTTTTTCAATTTGATGGTTTCTTTTATTTTGATAAATGTTTCCCGATGAGCTTCTCAATGTCTTGTTTTTA
The DNA here is from genome assembly GCF_040206685.1 of Ascaphus truei. Classification (NCBI taxonomy): domain Eukaryota; kingdom Metazoa; phylum Chordata; class Amphibia; order Anura; family Ascaphidae; genus Ascaphus; species Ascaphus truei. The sequence continues at coordinate 372,344,100 of NC_134484.1, read as the reverse complement.
TTTTGAAGCCTTTTCATCTTTTTGGAAGTGGGTAGTTTTATTTGAGACAGGATCTAATTGCTGTTACATTATTTTAGATTTTGTGTTTGTGGGACCAGCAGGTAAGTGACCTTTGGTTGAGACTTTTGAGGTCTTTTGAATAGTTGTTAGAAAAAGTCAGGGTTGCACTGGCCAAGGATGAAACGGATTGGGTCCCGCTACCATTTCACCTTTTTGGGAATGGAACTCGATAAGGAATGAATAGAATTTAGGCTGCCAGGCATCAACATTGCTAAATTCCATGCTCTGATCAGGTTGGCATTATCAGTTAAAAAAAAGAGGCCGAATCAGTTACAATCTTTAATAGGGCATTTTAAAGAGAGGGAGAGAAAGAGAGGGAGAGAAAGAGAGGGAGAGAAAGAGAGGGAGAGAAAGAGAGGGAGAGAAAGAAAGAAAGAGAGAGAGAGAGGGAGAGAGGGAGAGAGGGAGAGAGGGAGAGAGGGAGAGAGGGAGAGAGGGAGAGAGGGAGAGAGGGAGAGAGGGAGAGAGGGAGAGAGGGAGAGAGAGAGAGAGAGAGAGAGAGAGAGAGAGAACAAGAGAGAACAAGAGAGAACAAAAAAAAGGCATACAAGCTCATGGTGGTCCGGCTACAATTACATTCTAGGACAATAATGAAAACAAGGTATGGAGCTGACACCGGGTAGTAGGGAATAAAGGGTGATGCAGTGATACGTGTAAACGGATGATTGGGGAGGACAGGAGGGGAACAACACAGGGACAATGTAAAGTGAAATATATTCACGTAGTCCCCATAGCCCCGGCACGCCCGGTGTGGAGTAGCCTTACTCACGGTGAAACACCGTCCTGAGACCCTTCCTTCAACTGCTTCCCTGATGCTGCCAGATGCGTCTCCCGTGTGACTTTCGGTGGTGTAACAGGATCCTCACCGGCGAATACATAAAAAACAAAGAAACAAACAGTGCTAACTACTCTCCCACGCGTTTCACGCCCACTGTTGCGCTTTCTCAAGGAGTAAGAAGAAGAGAAAGCGCCACAGTGGGCGTGAAACGCGTGGGAGAGTAGTTAGCACTGTTTGTTTCTTTGTTTTTTATGTAGTCCAATAAAGTTGATTTTTACCCTCTTTTGCTGGTGAGCGCCTTACCTTTTTTCCTGGAGCGGATGTTCTTTCGATCCATACTTGTCTATATATATATATATATACCATTATATTAGGATGTCAAAAGAACTTAAGTATTTGGAAATGTGGGATGTAAAAAAGGTAGCTTTGTTAAAAGACAGAACAATAAGAATTACTCTGATTTTTTATTATTAAATGGTTTTTCGTTTTGGAGGGCACTTGTTTATAAAGTCAAGCTTGTTTAGGATGAGTTTTGTTTGAGCATTTTTTTCCGGCAGTGAGGATAGGTGAGATTGTAGTCCCAAGCAAACAAGTTTCAGGGGGTTTAGGGTTCGATAATAAAGCTTGTAGGTCAAATACAAACTACACATAAGGGTTTGTGTTTGTTTGAACTACAATGTAGCTCTATTAGCACATTTGCAGTTTTACAACGTTATTTAGAGTTAAGCTTTAGACCGCACTTATAGTGCCGGTGATGTCGCCCGAAAACAAATGCATTGTCGCCGACGCGTACGCTTATAGTAAGCACGAAGGCGACTAAGCGACGGGCGACGTGATTTTTTGCAGCCGGGAATATTTGATTTTTCATGGGTTTTCGCCTCATGTGACAGCCCCTGAACCAATCAATGGCCTGCCCGCAACGCCGCCGCAAAGAGAAATACAACTTTTGCTAGCGGCGACGACGGGTGATGTCACGCGTCGCGTCGCCGGGCCTATACTCGAGGCCTTACTTGTGCAGGTAATTTCTCAGTTCCCCTTAAGGTCTAAGTTTCCGTGTGTTAAAGATTGTTAGTTGTGGATTTTAAGATTGTGTTTCAAAGTGTCTGAGTTTGGGTCTCACTCCTTTTTGATAGGAGCAACTACTGTACTGTAGCAGCAAAGATTAGGTTTGGAGGAAAAGGAAAATTGGACACTGGAAATGTAATTGTTATGAACCATAAATTTAAGAAACAACTCATCTGTTTTTATTCTTCCCCTCCCCTTTTTCTTCAAGGTTTACTGTATGTAAGAAAACTAACTGGATGCTGGGACATTCATATAGGCACTGGGTGGGTAACAGCATTAGTTCACCCTCATGGCTCTCTACTTGTTTCAGAGGACAGAGTATCTGATAATTGGTTAGGTGTGAGGGGTCTTAGATGGGGAGCGGTTCTGTGGTCGTTATTGGCTAGGAAGCGCATGTTTAAGCATCCAAATATTTTATTTATCCATGGTAATGATTTGGGGAAAACACAGCAGTTAGAATTGATTTATCTAGTTAAAAGAGATTTAGCACAGATTTCTTTAGCATTTGGCAATATGTTCATTATTTGGTCAGAGGTTGTTCCCCATTCTAGATGGTTGGTTTATAAGGATTTAAAACCTCTCGAGAGATTTTGTAGGAAATGAAATAAGTCCATTTTAGTTTTTATAAGGTCCCTGGGTAGCCTTTCAATTAGACACCCATGTGGATTTGGAAAAGGGTTGTATAGGCCCGTAAAGAAAGGACATTTGTACTTTTGGTTTACAGGAAAGGATTAATGGAGTTTAATTTTATTAAGGGTTGGGGGCGGCTCCAAGTCAAATGTGATTTCTTCAAATAAACAGGTATTTTGTTGATAATTGCAGTACAATTGTTATGCTCCTGGCTGTGTGGCAGAGTTGGTTGTTGTTTGATTAAAAGGTTGTTTTTTAGTATACCTTATGGCTTGCAGGCAAGGGATGATATCTATTATGTTTGTGTTTAGTAATGATAAACGCTAAGATATTTACCACCAACGTGTTTTGTCTCTTTATTATTGCTATTTATGTTTTCAGTTTAAGGGAACATGTGCATCCTGGGTAGGACATGGACTGTGTAGTTGGCAGTCAGGGTGAGGCATTAGCTTCTGTGTTGGCAGCAGGCCATTGGCTAGCTGCAAGATCTGGCAGTTTTTGAATGGGTAGTTAGTGGTGTATTGGGGGCCTATGATTGGCTGGCAGGCTGGGCACACAAACAAATATTTGAATTCATATTGGAAGGGTGGGGTATAAAAGCGAACACTGATCGCAGTCAGCCAGCAGCTTTGTCAAACTTTTCAAAGCTCCCTTACCGCCAGACTCCGATTTATAAGCTAATTTAGTTGGAATTGTGTTCTGTTAACACCTTAGAATACATTATATTATGAGCTTAAGTCAAAGTGTATTTTTTGTTGGAACTATTTTTAGAAATATATATATATTAAATGGTTGTCCCAGAGTTTTTTAAGTGTTATTTTTGTAGCCAGGGTCCGTCCGGTCCCCCTGTCTCCCAGTTTCTTTCCCCCTGACGTGTGTGCTGCTGCGGGGGCTCCCGGTGACATCAGTGATAGAGCGCCGCCATCTTGTGCGCGTTCGTGCATGCGCGGGAGGTGTCCGGCGGCCATGTTGTGGTTGGTGCGAGGTTTGCGCAATGTGCAGAGGTTGGCAAGGGTAGCAGAGGCCATTACAAGTGGGCAGGAGCTCTTGGAAGTTGCACAGGTGCAGTTAAGCGTAGCCGCGGCCATTACAGCTTCGCAGATGCACGGTAGAGATAGCGCACGCGGTCCCCATAGGAAGGAGGGCCATAAAGGACTACAACTCCCAGCAGCCTCTGGGGACTGCCCTTTCACCCAGATCACATGCAGCCAGATAGCCACTAAGGTTTACAGATTCTCATGCTGCATGTGGATACATTGTTGTGTACTGAGTGAGGAAGCAGACAGGGAAGCACATGAGGCAGTCAGACTGAGGAGATAATGGGGGAAGGAAGGGGGGCAGAGAGCTGCGAGCTTCTGCCCTAGGCCAGAAGTACCCCGGGCTAGAGTTGAGGCCCTGACTACCCACTAGTGAGGGTGGGTGTTCATAGGGACAGGCCCTTAGGTAAAGACCCTGTGCCATCTCAGCTGTGTGCTAGGCAGGGACTTAGGGAAAGGCCCTGCTGCATGTTCCTTAGTGCAGGGACAGAGAGAGACCCTGCTGCAGTTCCTTAGTGCAGGGAACTAGTATAGTGTCTGCTGCATGTCCCTGTATGCTGTGTTGCTGATCCAGAGACTGTCCTTACGGTGGGACGTCTGGCTGGACCCCATCCCACGCGGAGGTACAGATCAGCGCTGGACCAAGTGGATCCTTTAGACCCTTTGCGAAGACAGCCAGGTGCCGTGACACCTGGGCAGGTATTTACAGCCTTCCACACGTGCACCAACTTTACCTCACTCCTCACATGTGACAGGCCTGTTCACACACTTGGGTGGGCTTGGACTCTCTGGACACGGGGTTGGGAAGGGGGTGTAAGGGTATAGCCCAGTTAGGGGCTAAGAAGGTTACAGCCCAGTAGTAGGAGCAAGGTATAGCAACCAGCTAAAGGCAGAAGGTGGCCTATATATATATTGTTTTGTATGCTGATGTGTATTATGTTATGTTATGTATAGAGCTGTTGATACTCTGTAGTATGATACTGTGTGTTGTGTTGCTCGTCCAGTAAACCTTTTAGCCATAACCCTGATGTATGTGGTTTCTGGGTGGGTTCCTATGCTAGGGCCATTCTACATTCTTATAGAATCCTACATAGGTGGAGGCATTGACTGACGAGAGAACATTCCAGAGAAGCACCCCAGGTTCCCATCAGCGGAGGCTCAGGCCTCCTGTGAACCTGCAGGTATACGCACCACACCTGGTAACATATAGGTTCCCCCTCACATTCACTCTATCTGCGATTGGGGGTGGGGTAATACCCGTTACATTTTGTAAATAATTTAAATTCAACTGTTTTGCTCTTGCCTGGGATGCAGAGTTGGTTGCTGTTTGATTAAAAGGCTACGTTTTTTTTTTATGCATTATGACTTGGAGGCAAGGGATGAATACTGTTGTTGTGTTTATGTATTTAATAATAATAAAAAACACTGACATTTATCCACCGTATCTTGTCTCTTTATCATTGCTAGTTCTGTTTACAGTATAAAGGGGGCATGTACATAGAGGAAAGGACATTAGATAAGAATCGCTACCAAGATCAGGTTTCCCAGAAAACCTCCTGTTTAGTAGTTGGTGATGTCACATGTGCAAGAGTATGAGTGTAGAGAGATGTGCAGAGTATAAGATAGTATCATTTATAGATGGTATCCTATATTGAACAGTGTTAAGAAGGGAATCAAGAGAGGATCTCTAGCCGTGAGAGAGGAAGAAGCTGCACTACACAAGATGGCTGTTTGTTATTAAAAGGTTTGTCTCATTCAAATGCTTTACTACTTTACAGACCCACAAAGATCATTAGTCAGGTAACAATTAATTCTTGTAAAACATGACCTGCGGCACCTGCCCCCTTCCACCTATCCTTTTGTTTGGTGACCTCCGGGGCATTACGCCTTATCTTTTTTTTAATGCCTCCATTAGAAATAGTGACAGCACACAATAGACAGAGAGCCTGACATTGCATTCACATTTACAGATGGTTGCTCTGTATCAGGGGAAATCCTGATAAATGCAACACAGACAGAGGACTTGAAAGCTTCAATAAAGAAAACTTCAGGCCAATCCAATACTTCCTAATCCCAACCTGCCTCCCACTGATAATTATAGTCCCACTTTTGCTGGCTATAAATAGATCGCCGATGTTGAGGCTGCCTCAGAACTGGGTCACAAGGAAATTCAGGCTATACAAGTAGCACTACAGCAAAAAAAGAAAATGTGACTAAATACTTTAACATACCTCAGCAAAATATTAAAGCAACAAGAAAGGCTGATAATTACACGCTCAGCAGCACAGAACACTGTTGATCCTTTCAAATGTATGCAGTGTTTCTGCAAATGTTGATGCAAACTTCACATAGTTACATAGTTACACAGTAGATGAGGTTGAAAAAAGACATATGTCCATCAAGTGCAACCTATGCTAAATTTAGACGACAGGTACTTTATCCTATACCCGTACTTATAGTATGTTGATCCAGAGGAAGGCAAACAAAAAACCCCAGTGAAATATCATCCATTGATATTTATTATTTATTTATTTATAAAATATTTTACCAGGAAGTAATACATTGAGAGTTACCTCCTGTTTTCAAGTATGTCCTGGGCACAGAGTAAAACAAATAGTACATGGTTACAAATACAGTTACATAAATGAACAGGGTATACATTATATACAAGACATTGCGTGCATAGTTAAAGAAAATATATATTATGAGCGTAGGAAATAGTTACAGACCAGGTTAAAATGTGAGACAGCCTTAGATTTGAAAGAACTTAAACTGGTGGTGGGTGTGAGAGTCTCTGGTAGGTTGTTCCAGTTTTGGGGTGCACGGTAAGAGAAGGAGGAATGGCCGGATACTTTGTTGAGCCTTGGGACCATGAACAGTCTTTTGGAGTCTGATCTCAGGTAATAAGTGCTGCAAGTGGAAAGGGTGAGGAGCTTGTTCAGGTAGCTGGGTAGCTTGCCCATGAAGAATTTAAAGGCAAGACAGGAAAGGTGAACTTTGCGCCTAGACTCTAGTGATGACCAATCTAGTTCTTTGAGCATTTCGCAGTGATGTGTGTTGTAGTTGCACTGGAGAACAAAACGACAAATTGAATTGTAAAGGGTGTCAAGTTTGCTAAAGTCGGTTTGAGGTGCCAAGCCATATACTATGTCTCCATAGTCAATAATTGGCATTAGCATCTGCTGTGCGATACACTTTCTGACCAGGAGACTTAGGGAGGATTTGTTCCTGTAAAGTACCCCTACTTTGGCATAGATCTTGGTTGTCAGGGTATCAATGTGCATCCCGAATGTTAAGTAGGAGTCAAACCATAAGCCCAGGTATTTAAAACTAGTGACAGGGGTTAGGGTGGTGTTAGCGTTGGTTCTAATCAGGAGATCAGTCACTGGAAGCTTTAAAAATGTAGTCTTGGTCCCAAATACCATTGTTACAGTCTTGTCAGTGTTTAAAACAGTTTATTTTGGGAAATCCAGTTTTCGAGTCTCAAAAAGTCAGACTGAAGTATGTGTTGAAGGTCAGAGAGGCTATGGCTGTGTGCATTAAAGGATTGTGTCATCTGCATACATGTGTATTGAGGCTTCCTTACAAGCTGTGGGAAGATCATTAATGAACACTGAGAAGAGTAGGGGCCCCAGAACAGAGCCTTGCGGGACACCACAGGTGATATCCAGGGGGTTGGAGTTAGAGCCTGAGATGGACACATGTTGGGATCTTCCTGATAGGTAGGACTGAAACCAGTTTAAAGCATGCTTCCCTATTCCAGAGCTCTGGAGTTTGTTAAGCAAGATAGCATGATCAACTGTGTCAAAAGCCTTTGCAAAATCTAGGAATACTGTACCAGTGAGTTGTCCCCGTTGCATTCCACACTGGATTTCATTGCAAACTTTTAGCAGGGTAGTTACGGTGGATTGTTTGGGACGAAAGCCAGATTGGAATTGGCTAGGGAAATTTGTCTTGGTATAGAAATCGCTTAATTGGGAGTGGACACATTTTTCCATGACTTTGGATAGAATTGGGAGAAGTGAGATTGGCCTGTAGTTTGAGACAGTGTTTTTGTCCCCACTTTTGAAGATTGGGACAACTCTGGCAGTTTTCCAGGTCTTAGGGATATGGCCTGCAGACAAGATAGAGTTGACTATGGACGCAATTGGTTTGGCGATGGCTGGGGCACCAAGTCATAGGAACCTAGATTGTAGTAAGTCAGGTCCACATTGGCTGCTTAGTTTTAGTTTGAGGAGCGCTTGTATAATCTCCTCTTCAGATACTGGGCCAAATTGAAAATTGTGGGCAGTGTTGGGAGGGGGTGGAACTATAGGGGTACTCCCAGGATGAGATTCAGGTTTGTAGTTTGGGCTGCGTTTCGCTAATAAGTTAGTGGCACACCCCACAAAGTAATCATTGAATGCATTTGCAATGTCAGTGGGGTTTGTCAGAGTAATATCCCCCTTAGTGACATTACTTGGTTGTTGATGGTTAGGAGGCTGGAATATATTGTTGATAACCTTCCAGAAGTTAGCTGGGTTTGATGTATTTTGGTGGAGATTGTCAGAGTAATATTGTGCTTTTGCATGCCTTGTTTGCCTTGTGCACATGTTCCGCAGGCATCTGTAGTGATTGAGTTCCTTGGTAGTGCCAGTTACTTTGTAGCTTTTCCACAAGGTATCCCTGAGCTGGTAGAGTGCAATAAGGTCAGTTGTAACCCATGGAAGGTGGGCCCCCTGTACCCTTATTTTGCATAGTGGAGCATGGGTATCGCAGAGTTTTAAGAACTCGGATTGGAAATAGTCGAGCGCAGAATCAGGGTCGGGAATTAAGTCGATTCTGTGCCATGGGCAGTTGGTAAGTGAAAGGAAAATCCGTTATTTCCTCCCCTGGCTTCAGCACCGAGAGGAACCTTTCCCCTGCCAGGTACACTGAAGCCTTGTGACCGGATACACTATCTGCACCTGTTTGCAGCAGACTTCCCAGGAAGCTTTCACGCCCTGCAACTGTTATCTTCGATCTTTGATGAACCTTATCAGGCCTGGGAGACGAACAAAATGAAACGTAACGCACGCCAGGTTTCAAATCCTTTGTCTCAATTTATTACTCATAGGGTAATGGTTTTTATACAGAATAAAAAAAGATATTGGTTAGAGGCGTAACATAGGCGTGTCCTGGGCGTATACTAGGTGTGTCTTGGGCGTAGCTTTGATTAGAGGCGTGATTTAGGGGCAGGACATATTAGTGGCGTGACTTTTGAGACGTGTCTTTTTTCAATACAAGCAATTGTCTAAATACATAGCTTATTCATTGTCTGTTATCAAAAGAGACCTTGAGTCTTAGCAACTTTATTTCACTACCTTGCTTCTTGCAGAGAACCATTCTATTATATTCTACTAAAACACCAGGAAATTGACCTCACAAAAGTATCTAGTAATATTCTGACCAGGAAGAAAGAAAATGCAATTTAGCAGAGAAACTGAGTGCATTTATGAATTATATTTCAGCAAAAAGGCTGACTACAGAATCTTAACTAGTTATGACCATACAAAATGGAAGCTTAACATGAATGCAGACTCTGGCCTGACATACTGGTCCTAACAATCCCTCCTTTTTGTTCTCTAAAAGAACAAATACCCTTACTAGGTACACTTCTCTATGACTATGGCCTTATGGGGACCAATAGTATCATAGACTCTGTTCATGGCCACATATGAATTATTAGTTGCATACATGGCGTGAGATGAAACTGAAGGTTTCCTTGAGACAAATGAAAGCATTGCACACTTAGCACAGTGAAAAATAACAAAAATTGCTGCGATTATACTAATCACTACAATAAAACCATAGAGAATTTTCATACCCAATTCTCCAATCCAACTAGTGAGTCCTGACATCCAATTTAAGTTAAGGCCTGAGGATTCTTTACGCATCCTTGCTTGAATTTCCTGTAACTTATCCATATCTTTATGAATAGCGCCAGACTCATCTTCAATATAGGCACAGCACTTCTGTCCTACAAGTTTACAAACACCTCCTTGTGAGGCTAGCAGATAATCAAGAGCCATTCTATTCTGTAATAATACTGTCCTGATCTGCTCTTGTTCATTAGTCAAACGGATGATAGCATCACTTGTCTGATTAAGAGCATCATCAATATTTACCATCAGCTCACTTAATTTAGAATAGAGATCCAGAACACCTAAACTAGGTATAAAAACCCCAACTGCAATGCGGGTTGAACTAATGGTCCTGGTCAGATCTTTTCGATTTCTCAGCTTCCCTTGGGGTAACGTGTCAGATACATAGAAAGTGGTAAGAATGAAACCCAGATAACAAAGGGCAGTGTGATTGCAGGGTACAATCTTAGTGGCCCACATGCCACACAACCAATAGAGAGATATATATATCATTAAATATGTCTATAGATTAGAATATGTCACATAATCTAAGGGTCAGCTATTTGTGAGAATTGGTGTGGGCTAATTTCTGCTAAGAGCAACTGCACAAACATTCTTCTTGCACACATCTTTCATACTGCATTTACTCAAAATGGCAAAACGGACCAAGATGGCTGCTTTGGTCAAAATGGCTGACTTGTGATCCTTTCCTTGTGGTTGACTCACGTCCCTTTGTGACCTCCCACCTTCCTCATATCCAGTCTTCTCAGTCCCCCCATATCCTTAAGAGACAGTCTATTTAAAGAACAGAACAGTTAACCGTTTCATAGTCCTGATGGACCAAGATGTCCAAGTTGTGCATAACTTCATTCCTTTCTTTTCTGGCCATTATATCAGCCCAGTTGATTTCTTCTTTGGTCTCTTCTTCTGGGGGACTGGCGACATCATCACCGCAGAGAGGCATAGCGTCGGTGGGGGTTGCAACGGACTTCTGGATCAGAGTTTTGCTCTACTTAATACATAGAGAGCAATGAGTAGGAGAAACACACACATACAAAAACATTCGCTAGCTTCGCTCAAAGCAAATCAATCCAACCACCAAGTCCCCATGGTCCCTAAATCCTGGATAAATACACAACATTGCGCTTTAACTAGGGCGCATACATGCCCCTCCTTTTGAGGCTAAAATATAGTCCAGAGCTATTTTTATTCTGCGGGGTCATTAATTTAAACTAAACCTATTCTTGGTTAAGTGAGTAAATGTCTGTGGCTGTATGATTTAGGATATCCCTGTAAACCTGTCATACAGTAACTCAACTCCTACATTTGGGAATTAATTCCCTGAAACTTATTCTTCCCATAGACTATTTTTTAGCACTTGTGTATTTGGTGCATCTCTTCTGTTTCTAACTCTACCTGTGAGCAATTAACATAACCGTGTGTTTGACTGATAAAGCATTCTCCCACCGGGATATCATTCTGCAGGGAGATTCTATTAACCTAGAAATCCAAACAAAATAAACAAAGTTAAACAAATAATACCTTATACTATTTTGTCATCCTTATGGGACGCCACTTACACAAACATAATGGAGCATACATTGTAACTGAAAAATAATAAAAACCTGTAAAAATAAAAAGTTCAAAGTTCGTGTGTTGAGGCCTGGACATTTTTGCCTATAACCTTTCTCCCTTGATGATTAGTGGTCAGAGAGTATTGTGTCCATCAAAACACTTATTTGCAGGTGCTATGTCTTTGTCTTTATTTGCTGTTTGTGCTTAGGCTGGCACCATTTTGACGTGCGTGATGTGTATCCATGATGATAAGAAATTTTTACTGTAATGCTGGTGATGAGTAGTATTTAAATGGCCTTTTCATCTGGGATGAAGAGCGTGCTTGCGTAGAAAATGCTTGACCATTAACCAGTCTTGCGTAGGTGCACTTTCAGCTTTAACCTGTGCCTAGAAAGACTCAAAAATATATATTAGTTGCATGCAATACTTATTAATTGTTTTATTACCAATAACATGGTCCTTAATTCGTTACTTTGAACTACTGATAGTCATAACTCATCCCATAAGTGTCTCATAGGGAGAGAATTTATACCTAGAAATAAATTCTTGTATTAATATGGTTACTACTATTATTAGCATCCGCAATATTAAACAGAGATATTCCCTATTAACGCTCCTCAAATTTTAAATTAAGCAACCAATATGGACTTGACTTTGCTACAATCCAAGTTCCTAAAACTTGGTACCTCAGCCTTTGCCAAACCAATTGCTTCCATAATCAACTCTATCCTGTCTGCAGGCCATATCCCTAAGACCTGAAAAACTGCCAGAGTTGTCCCAATCTTCAAAAATGGGGACAAAAACACTGTCTCAAACTACAAATCAATCTCTCTTCTCCCAATACACACTTACTCTCATTCATACCTAACTGCCATCTGCCATTTTCTCTGATGCAAATGGTGTCAACCTTTTTGTCATTTAATACTAAATAACCTTAAAACTCGCCCCACAAGTCAAGCATCCCAACAGCCTGCACTCATGGCTATTGTCCCACACCCACAGTCACTCCTGGCTTTCACTTCAAACACTCCACTGTAACTATTCTGCTAAAAAAAAGAAAAGTGAAATGCCCTGTATATAATATATACCCTGTTCACTTATGCAATTACACTTGCAATAATATATCCCCTGTCCTTTAACTCTATTTCCAGGACATACCCAAAAACAAATAAATGGTTACAAAATGATAAATTTGGCAGATATTATATATCCCTCAACATAGGGACGGCTTGCTACCTGCTTTGCTGTGACATCTGCAAAGGTATTATTATTATTTACCAGGGGCCTGTCAGCTCTTGGAGTTAACATTGTTATAATAAATTCTGAACCTATGTATGTATCTCCCCTCTTTTGTTCATATATTATCTATATATGTGAACAAAAATACAAAAATAGTTATGAAAACAGGTTGCTTTGATATATAGCAAAATAAACTGGTAAATAGATTTGTATGTGTTGTGACTATAAAAATATTTACTGCTTGTGTTAAAAGACAAAGCCTGCAGTAGGTCTTTTAACAACTGTGGCATTTACCATATAAGAAAAATCCTGAAATCCTGAGCAAAAGATTTCCTTTTAAAATAGACAAATAATGTTGAACTCTTTGCAAAGTGCTGAGCACAATGCCAGCACTAACTTTAAAAGACACTCTGACTTTAAAAAGAAAAAAATAATTTTCAAAGCGCTTTTTTTTTTTTTCTTCTTTCTTTTCTTTCTTTCTGGGAAAACAGCCAGAAATTTCACAGTACAGATACTGTAGCAGACAATGGGTTTCACTGTCTAATTCACATTAACTGCTGGATTAATCCTCACGCAGGGGATTGTAACATTAGTTTAATGTTAAATATAAAGCTTTCCACGCTGTCCTAAAACTGCATTTTGTATGGTCTTTCAAAAATTAAATAACGGGAATATTTCAAATTACTTATAAACACCAAGTCTATGCCTACAAGAGCCTGCAATATTCTTTCATTCACTCACCTGAATGCCTTCTGCAAGAAATTTCATATTCCTGCAAACTTCCATCAATACAATTGCTATCCCGTTTTAACTATGCCCTCTCTTAAACTAAACAAAATATCTTCAAACATGCAACAGTTATACCATGACTAAATAAACAGCAAGCTTGACCCTACCTGTCTTGTATGGCTTCTACACTGCTTATTTAACGGAGACAATTCTCGCTAAAATAACTGACCTCCATGCTGCTAAAGGCAGATATCATCACACTCCGCTCACACCACGGACACCCTCCTTTTGAAGCGCTATGTACATTGATGGCGTTATATACATATATAATGCAATATATTAATTCAAACAGTGCTTATGAGCTCTTACAAGCATTTTAAACAAAAACAGCCCCAAATATATCTTAATCCTGTAGAAATAAAATTGAAATGTGTTATCTTACTGCTTTACGGAAAAGAAGACAGTTCTACATTACCTTGTTCTCATGATTAAACTGCTTATGCACAGAGCTAGTTAATTTTAATGTGAATGCTTCGCATTCTTTAAACTGTAAGAGAGAGGCTGTGCCCCTCCTTTTATTAAGATAGAAATACCGCAAACGAAAAGAAATGTGTCCGGTTTAAAAAGTATCCGCCTGGCCAGGACGAATAAACCTTTCAAACTATAACCAGGGACCGAGCTGAATATACTCCCCTTCCGTTGTGAGGTATTTCTCCCTTATTCGGTGTACACCTTTTTTTTTTAAAAAACCTTTTAAAATTTAGATTTCATCATGAGCAACTAATATTCATATTTTTTGTACAGATGTTAATAAGCATGGCCATACAGTGTCTCACACAAGAAATCATTCAGGAGAAAATTCATCAGGGTTACAAACAAACTCTACATAAAGTAGCGGTGTTTTTTTTGTTTTTTTTTACAGAGACTTTCACTCTGAGCCCCCACGGGCAAAGCAGCACTTCCCGGCTTCTCACTGATAGTGGCACACTCTCTGCCAATGACCAAAACCACCACAATTAAAACAGACACCATTATTCTGCCGAGAACAACCTTCTGCATATTCGACAAAACGGGTAATGACTAGCTGTCTGAGCAACAAATTCCTCAGGAATCAGACCAGATTTACACTCGCATTTAAAAATTGTACATTCCTAGGCTTCCGTCCAGAGTCATTCTTACTCATGCAAGCACCCATTAGTAGCTTAAAGAAAAACAGCTTAATTATGACAAATAATTGCAATATTTATACTTACACAATATACAATGGTCGTTCAGCTAGATCAGAGATAACAGTCCAGTCGTGCACAGAATTTACTGGACTCTTACCAAAAATTCTGTTTAAAAGGGCCTATCCCAATTCTTCAGTCACAATTTAGGTCTATTAAATTCCCAGAGGGGGTGAAACATCATATATAAAAATTTACATATATACTCACAACCTCTGTGAACTTCCCACTTCTAGACGCCAAAACTGAAAGGAAAATCCGTTATTTCCTCCCCTGGCTTCAGCACCAAGAGGAACCTTTCCCCTGCCAGGTACACTGAAGCCTTGTGACCGGATACACTATCTGCACCTGTTTGCAGCAGACTTCCCAGGAAGCTTTCACGCCCTGCAACTGTTATCTTCGATCTTTGATGAACCTTATCAGGCCTGGGAGACGAACAAAATGAAACGTAACGCACGCCAGGTTTCAAATCCTTTGTCTCAATTTATTACTCATAGGGTAATGGTTTTTATACAGAATAAAAAAAGATATTGGTTAGAGGCGTAACATAGGCGTGTCCTGGGCGTATACTAGGTGTGTCTTGGGCGTAGCTTTGATTAGAGGCGTGATTTAGGGGCAGGACATATTAGTGGCGTGACTTTTGAGACGTGTCTTTTTTCAATACAAGCAATTGTCTAAATACATAGCTTATTCATTGTCTGTTATCAAAAGAGACCTTGAGTCTTAGCAACTTTATTTCACTACCTTGCTTCTTGCAGAGAACCATTCTATTATATTCTACTAAAACACCAGGAAATTGACCTCACAAAAGTATCTAGTAATATTCTGACCAGGAAGAAAGAAAATGCAATTTAGCAGAGAAACTGAGTGCATTTATGAATTATATTTCAGCAAAAAGGCTGACTACAGAATCTTAACTAGTTATGACCATACAAAATGGAAGCTTAACATGAATGCAGACTCTGGCCTGACATACTGGTCCTAACAGTAAGGTCATCCAGTAACTGTTGTGGGTTAAAGTTTTTAAATGTTCTAGTGAGGAGAACTTTAGGGCTTGAATGGGGTGGTTTAATTTTCCTTACACAGTACACTATTGCATGGTCACTGATAATGTCAGGAAGGATGCCAGAGGATTGGATTCTGCTGGGGTTTGAGGAGAGAATCCAGTCTAGCAAGGAATGGTTATGCGATTTCAGGTTTATCCGTGTGGGTTGGGAAATGAGTTGTGATAGGTTAAGTGACTTGAGTTGTATCTGGATTTTGTGGGTTTTAGGGTCAAGCCAATTGAAGTTGAAATCCCCAACAACTAGCAGCTCACTCTTCTCATTCAGAGAGGAAATGGAGCCAAGAAATTGGGTGATATCAGTCTGGGATTGTAGAGGGGCTTTAGGAGGGCGGTAGATGCCAGCAAGCAAGATGGGCTTAGAAAAGGGGAGGCAGATTTTGCCTACTAGAATTTCAAAAGAGGGTGGGCTTGGGGGGCAATTTAACAGTGTAAATTGTAAGGTGTCTGCAATATAAAATAACACCCCTCCTCCTCTCTTTGACCTATCTCTCCTAAAAATGGAGTATCCCTGAATGGCGATATTTGCATCAAGGGTTTTATGGGTTAGCCATGTTTCTGTGAGAATGATGGCTTTGGGTTTATGCATAAGGCACCATGCCCTTAGTTCGTCCAGTTTGGGCAGCAGGCTCCAGATGTTTATATGGGCGACAGATAGCCCTTTTTGGAATTTAAAGGTGGAATTCTCAGGGTCATGGGACAGAGCTGAAATGGGAGGACCTGGGTTAGGTTCAATATCACCTGCTAAAGAGAGTAACCGTACGAGTAGGAATTTGGGTAGTTGTTTGGAAGTTGTAAATTTGTGGTGTTTGCCATTAGAGTGAGCAGTGGTTGGTGTGCTGCTTTTTAGAGTTCTTCACCAACATTCAGTAGATAGTGCAAGGCTTTTGAGTAGTCCAGGGTATATGGTGATGTTGGGTGTGGGCCAGGATGGAGGAGTTTGTAGTGGATAGAGGGAGTAACATCTCCATGAGGCCAGGAGAAAGAAAAAAGTTAAAATACATAGCAGGTTCATGATGCCAAAGGTAGGCAGTGCTGCAGAGCTGTTGTGAGCAAAGTGAGTGTGAGCAGACTAACAGCAGGTGTGTGCCTGTTCCTTGTCAAATGTTTAGCTGTATTGCAATGCTAGAGTCATTCAGGGTTTCAGTGTATTGTGCAGTCAGTTTTGGGAGAGGCTGCAGTGAAATAAGTTGTAAAGGGGTGGGGGGTTAAAATATGCAGGTTAGCAAGTTTGGGATCATAGTGTGATCTGAATAGCTTTTGAGTAGTCCAGGGTGTATCTCATTATGGGGGAAATAAATTACTTCCTGACTCCAAGAATTGGCAATCAGATTACTTCCCGGATCAACATCCTTCCCATATATACTTATTTGGTATATCCCTGTATACCTTTCCTTTCTAAAAAGATATCCAATCTTTTTTTGAACAAATCTATTGTATCTGCTATCACAGTCTCCATGGGTAATATACATATATCTGGCAATGCAGTGGTTTGTAAATATACAAGTAGCCTGCGATATTACTGCATAGTAACGCACAAAAGCAACGCATGTGTTAAGGAGATGAAGCACACGTTACCACACGCTACGTTAAATATCGTGTTAAATAACACAGTGGCGTTAACGCAATGCATCTCTAGATTAACCTATATTGTGCTTTTTCACCATTTGTAGAGCTGTTTATTTCTACAGCATACAATGCTGAATCTGGTAATCTTATGTACTATAGCACCTTTCCCCCCACCCTATGTGTGATTTGGGTCGCTACCTGTGTATTCCTGGAAAGGTACATAACTGTTGGTAGTACAGGAGGTTCTGAGTTGCTCTGCGGTGGAATGGAGAGATATCAGGACAGGCTTTCAGGTTGATTCACCTCTGTAGACAGCACCTCCAGCCAGCTAGGATCCTGCGATGACCAGGATGGTCTATGCTGACACTTTATTTACTTCAGACAGTTTACCACACTCAGGCAGTGCCAGAAGTCACAGCATACTTCACATTCCCCTGAAGGGCACCTCCAGGGCTTAAGGCCCATGTAGGCTCCCTCTTGAGCTCGTCCTGTATCCTCTGATGGCATACAGGGTAGATTTCACCCACTCCACAGGGGGAGGGAAGAGATCCTGACTTCTGGGAGAGTGCCAGTTTATACCCTGGGGGATGGGCTTGTAACCCTGCCCCATAACAGGGCAGGTCTGATATTAACAGGCATCACATTAATGGCATGTGACCCAGCCAGTATCCTACCCCAGGCTGACACTCTCAGATTGTTGCTAGGCCCGCCCCTGGATACAGCAAGTATATCCAGGCTGCAATAGCAAACTAGGCCGTCATGAGGAATTAACCCTTCCAGTGCCTGTCCCTAGCAGGACTTATACTGTTAGGGCCCAAGTGAAGAAATAGCGGCTGTAGGCTATGCTATATTTATGTAGAACTGACCTTGACGTGGGTGTTACCAGAAAAATAAATGTTTATTAGCATCTTATAAAATGATGCATAGCCTATATTGTTACATTCGTCTTGTCAATCTCTTTCTTGGACTCCATATAAAGGAACAAGTCAACATAAAGAAAGTGAGAATAGATGTTTGTTTTGAAGCACTGCACCATTTTCTACTTACATTTGCATCAAATGAAAATAAAAATACCACTTGTGGGACATTTGCATTTCTCAGACAGATCTGCAACCATATCTTTCCCCATAATCTCTTAGCAAACACTGCTTGCACTGCAGCCAGGGATTCTGGGTAATAACATGCAAATGAGCACAGTGTGCCACTCTTTACTTCTCATCGATTTTAACATGGATCCCTATAAGTTTATGTCTGCCGTATTACACAGCTTTTTAGCACAGGGCTTCAAATGTAAGTTTCTGGCTGACCTTACCAACTGCCCTTGGTACAGAATCGACTTAATTCCCGACCCTGACTCTGCGCTCGACTATTTCCAATCCGAGTTCTTAAAACTCTGCGATACCCATGCTCCACTACGCAGAATAAGGGTACGGGGGGCCCACCTTCTGTGGGTTACAACTGACCTTATAGCGCTCTACCAGGTCAGGGATGCCTTGTGAAAAGCTACAAAGTAACTGGCACTACCAAGGAGCTTAATAACAACAGATGCATGCGGAACATGTGACAAGGCAAACAAGACATGCAAAAGCACAATATTACTCTGACAATCTTCTCCAGAACACATCAAACCCAGCTAACTTCTGGAAGGTTATCAACAATATATTCCAGCCTTCTAGCCATCAACAACCAAGTAATATCACTAAGGAGGATATTACTCTGACAAACCACAAACATGAACCTCCTTCTGAGAGTACCCCTACAGCCCCACCCTCTCCCACCACTCCTCACAATTTTCTATTTGTCCCAGTATCCAAAGAGGAGATTACACAAGCGCTCCTCAAATTAAAACTAAGCAGCCAATGTGGACCTGACTTACTGCAATCAAAGTTCCTAAGACTTGGTGCCCCAGCCATTGCCAAACCAATTGCGTCCATAGTCAACTCTTTTCTGTCTGCAGGCCATAGCCCTAAGATCTAGAAAACTGCCAGAGTTGTCCCAATCTTCAAAAGGGGGGAAAAAACACGGTGTCAAACTACAGGCCAATCTCTCTTCTCCCAATACTATCCAAAGTCATGGGAAAATGTGTTCGCTCCCAATTAAGCGATTACTATACCAAGACAAATTTCCCTAGCCAATTCCAATCTGGCTTTCACCCCAAACACTCCACGGTAACTTCCCTGCTAAAAGTTTGCAATGAAATCCAGTGTGGAATGGAACGGGGATAACTCATTGGTGCAATATTCCTAGATTTTGCAAAGGCTTTTGATACTGTTGATCCTGTTATCTTGCTTAACAAACTCCAGTGCTCTGGAATAGGGAAGCATGCTTTAAACTGGTTTCATTCCTACCTATCAGGTAGATTCCAACATGTGTCTATCTCAGGCTCTAACTTAAACCCCTTGGATATCACTTGTTGTGTCCTGCAAGGCTCTGTTCTGGGGCCCCTTCTCTTCTCAGTGTTCATCAATGATCTTCCTACTGCTTGTAAGGAGCTTCAATACACATGTATGCAGATGACACAATCTTATATGCACACAGCCCTAGTCTCTCCGACCTTTAACACATACTTCAATCTGACTTTTTGAGACTTGAACATCGGATTTCCCAAAACAAACTGTTTTTAAACACTGATAAGACTGTAACAATTGTATTTGGGACCAAGGCAAAAATGTTAAAGCTTCCAATGACTGAGCTCCAGATCAGAACCAACGCTAATACCACCCTAACTCCTGTTACTAGGTTTTAAATGCTTGGGCATATGGTTTGACTCCCATTTAACATTTGGAATGCTCATTGATACCCTGACATCCAAAACTTATGCCAAACTAGGTGTACTTTACAGGAACAAATCCTCCCCAAGTCTGCTGGTCAGAAAGCGTATCGCTCAGCAGATGCTAATGCCATTTATCGACTTTGAGGACTTAGTATACGGCTCGGCACCCCAAACCCACCTTAGCAAACTTTATACCCTCTACAATTCAATATGCCGTTTCGTTCTCCAATGCAACTACAACACACATCACTGCAAAATGCTCAAAGAACTAGAGTGGTCATCACTTGAGTCTAGGCACAAAGTTCATCTGTCCTGTCTCGCCTTCAAATACTTTCTGGGCAATCTACCCATCTATCTGAACAAGCTCCTCACCCCTACCACATGCAGCACTTATAATCTGAGATTGGACACCAAAAGACTGTTCATTGTCCCAAGGTTCAGCAAAGTATCCTGCCGCTTCTCCTCTTACCGTGCACCCCAAAACTGGAACAATCTACCGGAGACTCTCACAGCCACCACCAGTCTAAGTTCTTTCAAAACTAAAGTTGTCTCACATTTTAATCTGGTCTGTAACTGTTACATACAGTACGCCTATAATATATATTATCTTTAACTGTGAATGAAATGTCTTGTATATAATGTATACCCTGTTCACTTACAGTATGTAACTATGTATTTGTAACCATGTATTATTTGTCATCTTAACTCTATGTCCAGGACATACTTGAAAATGAGAGGTAACTCTCGATGTATTACTTCCTGGTAAAACATTTTTATAAATAAATCATTTTTCCCCCCTATATTTGACTCAAATTGGTAGCCAGGAAAGTTTACGCCACCTCCGCCTTGGCAAATTTGACACAAATACAAGATAGAAAAGTGACGCACCGAAATGTAAAGTTTGATACATCTCAAACTCCTCCATAACTCCTCCTATTGCTTCTTCTCAATCTGGAGCAAGGATGCATCAAAGCAAAGAGACACAAGGTGACAATGATGCAACTTGTGTCAATTTTGCTCCATATATGGATAATTTTTGATCTCTACCTTTGACAGGCAGGTCAATTCAGCAAAAAAAAAAACATGGGGTATAGTCCACCTTGCAATGTATTGTGGGAATAATATATATAAATCAATATGTATTGAACCATGGAGTATATAATACATATGTTGTTAACGGCTCATAACAAGCAAGAACATTAGTCCTGTGTTGATTCCAAAGCAATCAGCTCTGAATTATTGAGCAATTAATAGAAAAAGTGCAAGAGTAATAATTTTAATAGACTATAAAATTATTGGAAAACAGAAACAAGTACTGGAGGATTTCACAATCATATGTAATTAGAATAAAGCTACATACTGTAATGAATATATACATGATTCAGTAGAGAAAATCCATTTAATAGGAACAGTATAGCTAGGGGTCATGGAGGGAAGTGGGAATTTGGCAAGCAAGGAGACACCCATATTAAATACAGATAATACTAAAAAAAACTTCCAAAGACTAAATCCAATTGGAGTAGAAAGGCAGGAGCAGATAAGATAACAATAGCACAGACGGGAAAAAAACCATTAAATGTATGCTTGCTAATGCAAGAAGCCTAAGAGATAAAATGGGTGAGCTTGAATCAATAGCTACAAGCTATCGTAGGCATTACTGAAACATCGTGGGATTTACAGGGTTATTCTCTTTTTCGGAGGGATCGGGAAAATAGAAGAGGGGGTGGAGTATGTTTATACAGTATGTTAAACTGGAATTAAACCCTATTATAAGGGAAGATGTTTATGAAGGGAATGCTTATTGTAGAGACCTTGTGGATAGAAATTAGCAGTGGAGGTAAAAGTATAATGAAAATATTTGTAGGGATATGCTGTAAACCACCAAATACCTGTGAGTTTGAGTAAGCTGAAATACTTTTCCAAATGGAGAAAGCATCAAAACTAGGTCATGTTTGCATAATGGGTGATTGTAGTTATCCAGACATAGACTGGAGCAATGAAATTAGCATTACAACTAAAGGAAACAGGTTTTTTGGGGGGCTAAAAGACAATTGCATGACCCAAATTATTGACGAACCAACCAGGAGAGGGGCAATACTGGATTTGATCATGGCAAACAATGTAGAAGTTATAACAAATATTGAAGTCCTGGAACATTTGAGAAACGGTGATGATAACATGGTCTCATTTTAAATAAATAATCAAAAACCATATTCATAAGTTCAACAATGACTTTACATTTTAGAAAGGCAGATTATAATAAACTGAGGAATACTCTACAAGGAATACATTTGGATTACGTTTTTGCAGGGAAAATGTCTACGATAAATGGGCAGTCTTCAAAACATTGTTAGAAACGCACACATATCAGTGGGTAATAAATATAAAATAAACAAGTCTAAACCAATGTGGACGCATCATATCAGAATTATAAGGAATGTAACAAAAGTTGCAAAAGGGCAATCAAATTAGCAAAAATTTTAAATGAAAAAAGGAGTGCAACAGAAAGTAAGATCAACCCTAAAAAGTTTTTTTTTAAGTACCTTAATAACAAAAAGATTAGAAAAGAACATAGAGGACCCTTTCAGTGTGAGAGGAGCAGGCAAATTATTGGAGATATCAATTGCAAAAATAGTGCCACAAGAGGAAGGAGGAAGCCACAACCACTATATTAACGAAGAATTGGTTAACGGAGGGAAAAGTGCATATTCGGCTTGATTAAATTAAAGTAATAAAGCACCTTGCCCCAATGGCATGCCCCCAAGACTTCTTAAGGAGCTAAATTCAACAATAGTCAAATCATTACATATATTATTCAAGTACTCCATTTCCACAGGCTCAATATCACAAGATTGGCGTAAACCAGATGTGGTACCTATATTTAAAAAGGAAGAACTATTGTATCCAGGGAATTACACACGTGTGAGCCCGAAATCAATAGTAGGGAAGCTACTTGAAAGTTTAAAACAGGATAATATTGAGGAATGCCTAACGGATAACAAAATGATTGGTAATAGTCAGCATGGATTTATGACGGTCATGCCAAACTAACCTTATTAGTTACTGTACTTTGAGGAGATAAGTAGGAATTTAGACCAGGGTAAAACAGTTGATGTGGTCTATTTTTATTTTTCAAAGGCTTTTAATACGTTGCCACACAAGAGGTTAGTGTACAAAATAAAGGAAATTGGACTTGGTAAAAATATTTTCACCTGGTTTGAAAACTGGTTGAGGGATAGACAACAGAGAGTTGTCATAAATGGAACCTTCTCAGGTTCGGCTGAAGTTGTGAGTGAAGTACTTCATGGATAGATAGTGGGTCCCCTGCTTTTTTACTTGTTTATTAATGACCTTGAGGTTGGCATAGAGAGCAAAGGCCCTATCTTTGCTGATGACACTAAATTGTGTAAGGTGGTAAAATCAGAGAAGGATGTAATTTCTTTCTAGAAGGACTTGGATAGACTGAAAACTTGGGCAGGTAAATAGTAGATGAGGTTTAATAAAGATAGAAAAGGCGACTTACAAATGAAATGGTAAAAAATTAGGTGAATCCTTGATGGAAAAGGATTTAGGTGTGCTTGTAGACAGCAGGCTTAGCAATAGTGCTCAATGTCAGGCAGTAGCTGCAAAGGCAAATTGGATCTGATCTTGCATTAAACAGGGAATGGATGGAAGGGAAGTAAACATAATTAAGCCCTCTGTAAAGCATTAGTAAGACTACACTTTGAATGTGGAGAACAGTTTTGGGCACTAGTCCATAAAAAAGACATTATGGAACTAGAAAAGGTGCAGAGAAGAGCCAGTACATTAATAAAGGGGACGGAAAATTAGATTTATGAGGAGAGGCTAGTTAATTTAGATTTGTTTACATTAGAAAATAGGCGTCTAATGATAACTATATACAAATATATTCGGAGACAATACAATGAGCTTTTAAAATAACTATTCATTCCAAGAGCAGTACAAACGATACAGGGTCATACGTTAAGGTTGGAGGAAAGGAGATTTCACCAGCAACAAAGGAAAGGGTTCTTTATAGTAAGGGCAGTTAAAATGTGGAATTCATTGTACTGTGATGGCAGATATAATAGATATCTTCAAAAAAAGGTTGGACAACTTTAAAGAAAGGAAAGGTATACAGGGATATACCAAATAAGTAAAACATGGAAATTATGATGATGATGATCCGGTGAGAAATATGATTGCCACTAATTAGTTAGGAAGGAATTAGATTTTCCCCTTATGATGCATCATTAGATGAGGGTTTCTGTTTGCTTCCTCTGGATTAATATACTGTAGGTACAAATACAGGATAAAATATCTGTCATCTAAATTTAGCATAGGTGGAACTTGATGGATGTATGTCTTTGTTTTTCAACCTCATCTACTATGTTTATATATATATATGTTTATATATATGTATATATATATATATATATATATATATATAGACAAAAAAAGAGAGAGAGCGCACGCCCCATAGCATAATACTGCATAAAATTTATTAAAACAAGGAAGGGGATGGGAAATGGGGGGGGATAGGAATCGCACTCACAAGATGCAAATGGTTAAAAGGCAATTTGTGATTATATCACCACCATCCGGTTCTGGATACTGCAACACGTCTCCGTGGACTCCTTCAGGGCTGCCAGACACGATCACCAGGGACCAGATGTTAAAGGCTCCGTTCGCTGTCTGTATAGAGTCCAAAACTCCAGCTCACACTTCCAATGGCCGCCGATCGTATTCCCGCGCTTGGTGTAGGCTGCTGCGCGTGCGCGGCGTCGTCGTGATGACGTAATCGCGCTCTCAGTACCCTAACGCGTTTCGTCACCTGACCGGTAACTTTCTCAAAGGGCTGATGTAGAAAGTAATCAAGTCCTGCCCTTAAATAACCAGTCCGTTGCCAGGCAACCCGTGATCGGGTGATTAATACAACCTGTGGTGGTATTAAATGAAGCTAATACATAACATATATGCTAATTATATAGAGGACTAGTTTTCTAAGGGCTGATAGGGACTAATGCACTTCAGGAATGAGCATAAAATAATTACAAATGTGCAATTACAACACAATAATATACAATAATGAACAATAATATGGGAACAGAAAGGATGTCATGACATTATTTTTTAAAACACTAACAATAAAATTCAAACATTTTGACACCATATATATTCATCAATCATTGTACTGCAATGTATATTTCCAAACATTATTCTCAAACTATATTTGATGGTTCCCCATTAGGAAAATCCACAAGATAAATGTTTCACAAGATGTATTCAAAATTTATTTTTCACACTCTCCATAGGTGTGAATAACTATACCATACATTGCACTACATGATCAACATATAAAAGCAAGATAACATTAATTAAAACAATAAATTCAGATCTAACTGATCTACATCATAAACAGAACAAAATTACCCATATATTCCAATTCCATATCCATATATACATAGAGAAGGATTTAAGACCCATAGTCTATATAAGGCATGAATGTATATAGAGAAAAAAAAAAAATTGATGTATATTAAAAAGTGATATATTCCCTTTTGGGTTAATAGATTATATCTGTATATCCCTTACATATCTCTGTATACTAAAAATACAAACATATTATATTTGTTCCTTAGTATTCAATTTATTACACTTAGTGCCTCAAATACTATAGGATATAGAAATTGGATTAACTTATTTCCACAGAGACAGGGAAAGAATGACCTTTAATAGTCACAATTAAACCCCTGTAAAAATACAATAGGTTAATAGAGAGCTGAAGAGAGGGAGGACAAGGTTTGAATATTAATAATTGTGGACTAAATTTATGTATAGTGCATAGGAACTCCTACTATAAAGAATTTTCTATATAAACAAATATATATAAAATTTATATTTTAGTTGGGAAAACTAAATTAAAAATTAAAAATAGAAAATATAAATATGAAAATGAAATGAAGAATGGGGGAAAATAATTTTAAACGCCTCTTCAAATATTATAGGGAGTGAATAAAAAGATAAGAATGAATGGATGGGTATTGTGAAAAAATGAAGGATGATGAAGGGATGGGAAGGAGGGCTCAGGGGAGGGAAATATGGGAATGGGAAGGGAGGGAGGGAAAATGAACTATTGAGGAGTGTGGAAAAAAGAGGACCGCAGGTGGGAACCATACCTAGGTTCCTTTGAGGAGAGCGAGGAGAGTCCAAGAGTTCAGGAGATCAAACCAGTGTACTCGCATCCAGACACTCATTGAGTCCACCAGGGGTGAGAGTCCCCAACTGGTGGATCCAATAAGTCTCCTGTCTGCACAAGATCTTGTATCGATCGCCCCCCAGAGCACTAAGGTCACATTAGTGAAATTGAGATATTAACCCTTTCATACATCATTCACTTTACACAACTTTTTATTCATTAACTATAGTCATAATTAATTTATTATATCACTATTATATTTTTATTTTTTGGCGCCACACTTTTTTGTTTTTTATATGTGGTCCCTTGACTCAAACCGTTTAGTGGCAGCCTAAAATAATTATATTATAGTGCACAGTAATTTAAATAGTTTATTTTAATTTTATTTTTATTACTCTAGGCCAGGTCCTAGGACTTTAGTTAGAACCATGATGCAAACTGCAAAAGAGAGGAATATGAGACGTAGTGGTCTAGTCTCATGTCCAGAGGTAACAAATGAGATGATTGTAGACAATGATGTTAATATAAAGGAGAATTTTTATAAACTGGAAAAACTCATGAAAGATGAGATGCGCCACTGGTGGGACGCATATTCCCTTCAGGACTATATAGATAGGAAGATAATTCCTAGGGGACTTAGAATAACAAAAGCTCCCACTTTTGAGACTAATATAGAATTCACTAAGGAATGGAATGAGACTATGGACAATTGTTCCTTCTCCTTAATGAGACTCTTGATACAATTTAGGGATAATAAAGTGAAAGAACTCGAATTAGAAATTGTTAGTATCCAAGAGGTCTTGAAACCATTTGTAGATACGAGGGATTTCAAAGAGTTTAATGAAATCACTGAGAAAAGAGTTCTCACTTTTGAGAAGGAAGTGACGGAAAGAAAGGATCTTAAATTGAGTAGAGATAAAGAGGATTATGCGACAGACAAAGTCAGGGTTTGGAAACGTAATTACAGCCAAAATAGGCGAGGTGGGCGATTCCATTCAGGTTCCAGACGTGGTGGAGGGGGGGGTTACCACTCCCATACCCCTAGAGGCAGGGAGGGGCAGCATCATGCCCCTAGGGAGAATAGAACCAATTCCCCCTACACCACTGAAGGTTCCAGGATGGCCTCAGCTCCCGGCAGTCGCTTTTCGGCCCTTGAGGTAGAGCCACTGCCGGCAGAGGAGGCCAACAATGTACCATCAATTGGACAATCCCATCTCCCTCCAAACTCTGACATAGGAAAGGACACTAGACCTAAAGAAGTCAAAATAACTAATACATCTCCTCATCATTTTTTAGACAAAGCACCGAGACAGGAAAAGAAGTCCAGAGAGAAGGAGAGAGAAAGAGACAAGGAAAAACAGTATCCGTTATGGGACCACGAGGCTCCCAACAAATCCCAGAGTCTGGGAAAAAGAGGAGCAGAGGAGTTAGAGCGGGGAGAGTCCAACAAAGGAAGAAGGAGAACAGAAGACGACTAGTGATCCCCAGTGAGGGTAATAGTTCAATATTCAATTTATCCACAAAATTATTATCTATCTATGATATATCTCTGTTGGAGAGGGGACTGTCATTCGCTCCGAATACAGGCCCTAATGCCTTCCAGTTGTTTATGGACCTTAATAGTTTTATTAGGAAACTAACTTTAAAAAGACACTTTAATATACAGGAAACTAACATCAAACATAACAAGGAGACTGATCAAATTAATGTACAGGATCTGGCCCATCTAAAGGATCTAACTTCACTGTTAGGAGAATCAGAAGGGATTTTGAACGCTTCACAGGAATGTATGGATCCTTTGGAGCTATCCATATATCCCACTCCAATTGATAGCATAATAGAGGAAGAGTTAAATATCATACACTCACCTTTTAAACCTAAATCCATATTCTTTCCCTACCAGTCTAAGGGAGGATTCATTGAGGCCTTCTATAGTTTGGTACTGCAGGACTTTGAAGCATTATGCTCTAAGAAATCTAAGATCAATAAAAATCTTAGCCAGGGTGAACTGGACGCACTTAAACAGCTTAAGGATGATCCCTCTATTGTCATTAGGCAGGCAGACAAGGGGGGAGGAGTGGTCATCCAGGATACTTCTGCCTACCTCCAGGAGGCTCGCAGACTCCTGGGTGACCAGGCCTCCTATATCACCCTTGAATCTGATCCAGTCATAGGGTACCAGGACAGTCTTAAAGAGCTTCTTTT
Organism: Ascaphus truei; assembly: GCF_040206685.1. Classification (NCBI taxonomy): domain Eukaryota; kingdom Metazoa; phylum Chordata; class Amphibia; order Anura; family Ascaphidae; genus Ascaphus; species Ascaphus truei. The sequence continues at coordinate 372,316,070 of NC_134484.1, read as the reverse complement.
TTCAGCACTCACTATGGACATTATTTCTAAAACAGAGTTTAAGTTTTTATTTAATTCACATCCACGCACACCTATTTTTTATCATTTACCTAAAGTGCACAAGTCCTTGACAAACCCCCCTGGCAGGCCCATTGTGTCCGGGGTGGAGTCGATGACGTCGAGCCTGTCCCAGTATGTGGATTACCATCTTCAACCTTTTGTTACCAAACTGAGGTCACATATTAGGGACACGCTCCATGTCATCGAGGCCACCTCTGGCATTAAATGGAAGCCCACCTACTTATGGGCCACATGTGATGTGGCCTCTTTGTATACCTGTATTGACCATGCCAGGGGTATTGAAGCACTAACCTATTGGCTTGACAAGGACTTATGCATGCCTATAAAACACAAGTTATTTATTTTGGAGTGTGTTAAATTTATTTTAAATCACAATTATTTTCTGTTTGAAGAGATGTTTCATCTACAAATCTGTGGAACGGCTATGGGCACGAGGTTCGCTCCTAGCTACGCAAATCTCTTCATGGGTTTTTGGGAGGAGAGATTTGTGTGGCAAAATTTACAACTTGGAGCGGGCCTCGTGTACTATGGCCGTTTCATAGATGATATGATTTTTATATGGGACGGAGAGGAGGCAGAACTACAGGATATTCTTAAATCATTTGATGAAAACTCTTTAGGATTAAAATTCACATTTAATATAGATGCCACTTCTATAGTTTTTTTGGATTTATTACTCACATTTGATGATAATTTAGATATTATTACAGCTACACATTTTAAAGAAGTCTCAGTCAACAACTATGTACATGCGTCCAGCAACCATCACAAACAGTGGCTACACAATATTCCTCTTGGACAGTTTCACCGAATCAGGAGAAACTGTTCAAGAGATATTGATTTTGTTCAGCAGTCAGGAGAACTTAGTTTAAAATTTAAACAGAAGGGTTATGATAACCAACTAATTAATGAGTCCTTTAAGAAAGTCAGCTCCATGGATAGATCAACTATGTTAAAAACATCTATAAATAGACAGGTCACTTCACGTCTGAGTTATAACTCACCAGTGATTAGAGACGAAACTGCTACATCTAGTGTAAGGTTTATCACTACCTACAATCAGTCTCATAAAGCAATTCAAAAAATTATGAGGAATCACTGGGGAGTTCTCAGATGTGATCCACATTTAAAAGGCATTCTTTCGGATCATGCATCAATTGTCTACAGGAAGGCCAGAAGCATGAAGAGTATTTTAGCTCCATCTAAATTAAAAACAGCAAATAACTCAGATAAAACAACTTCAAAAGGCCCCTTAGGAAATCATAAATGTGAACGAGGCAGGTGTATCACCTGTAGGCACTTGAAAGCCCGGTCCGAATTCAGCTCCTCCAACAGAGATACTATTTATCAGGTCAGGAATCACATAAATTGTCTCAGTTCATTCGTAGTGTACTGCATCCAGTGTGGTTGCGGGCTACGTTATGTGGGGCGCACCACCAGATCCCTCTGCACTCGCTTCCTAGAGCACAGGAGGAGTGTCATTAAGGGACTAAATACAAACAGCATTTCCCGACACTATAAAATTATACATAACCAGGACCCAAAATGTATGTCAATCATGGGCCTGGAGTTCATCTCTCCCTGTGCTCTGGGGGGCGATCGATACAAGATCTTGTGCAGACAGGAGACTTATTGGATCCACCAGTTGGGGACTCTCACCCCTGGTGGACTCAATGAGTGTCTGGATGCGAGTACACTGGTTTGATCTCCTGACCTCTTGGACTCTCCTCGCTCTCCTCAAAGGAACCTAGGTATGGTTCCCACCTGCGGTCCTCTTTTTTCCACACTCCTCAATAGTTCATTTTCCCTCCCTCCCTTCCCATTCCCATATTTCCCTCCCCTGAGCCCTCCTTCCCATCCCTTCATCATCCTTCATTTTTTCACAATACCCATCCATTCATTCTTATCTTTTTATTCACTCCCTATAATATTTGAAGAGGCGTTTAAAATTATTTTCCCCCATTCTTCATTTCATTTTCATATTTATATTTTCTATTTTTAATTTTTAATTTAGTTTTCCCAACTAAAATATAAATTTTATATATATTTGTTTATATAGAAAATTCTTTATAGTAGGAGTTCCTATGCACTATACATAAATTTAGTCCACAATTATTAATATTCAAACCTTGTCCTCCCTCTCTTCAGCTCTCTATTAACCTATTGTATTTTTACAGGGGTTTAATTGTGACTATTAAAGGTCATTCTTTCCCTGTCTCTGTGGAAATAAGTTAATCCAATTTCTATATCCTATAGTATTTGAGGCACTAAGTGTAATAAATTGAATACTAAGGAACAAATATAATATGTTTGTATTTTTAGTATACAGAGATATGTAAGGGATATACAGATATAATCTATTAACCCAAAAGGGAATATATCACTTTTTAATATACATCAATTTTTTTTTTTTTTCTCTATATACATTCATGCCTTATATAGACTATGGGTCTTAAATCCTTCTCTATGTATATATGGATATGGAATTGGAATATATGGGTAATTTTGTTCTGTTTATGATGTAGATCAGTTAGATCTGAATTTATTGTTTTAATTAATGTTATCTTGCTTTTATATGTTGATCATGTAGTGCAATGTATGGTATAGTTATTCACACCTATGGAGAGTGTGAAAAATAAATTTTGAATACATCTTGTGAAACATTTATCTTGTGGATTTTCCTAATGGGGAACCATCAAATATAGTTTGAGAATAATGTTTGGAAATATACATTGCAGTACAATGATTGATGAATATATATGGTGTCAAAATGTTTGAATTTTATTGTTAGTGTTTTAAAAAATAATGTCATGACATCCTTTCTGTTCCCATATTATTGTTCATTATTGTATATTATTGTGTTGTAATTGCACATTTGTAATTATTTTATGCTCATTCCTGAAGTGCATTAGTCCCTATCAGCCCTTAGAAAACTAGTCCTCTATATAATTAGCATATATGTTATGTATTAGCTTCATTTAATACCACCACAGGTTGTATTAATCACCCGATCACGGGTTGCCTGGCAACGGACTGGTTATTTAAGGGCAGGACTTGATTACTTTCTACATCAGCCCTTTGAGAAAGTTACCGGTCAGGTGACGAAACGCGTTAGGGTACTGAGAGCGCGATTACGTCATCACGACGACGACGCGCACGCGCAGCAGCCTACACCAAGCGCGGGAATACGATCGGCGGCCATTGGAAGTGTGAGCTGGAGTTTTGGACTCTATACAGACAGCGAACGGAGCCTTTAACATCTGGTCCCTGGTGATCGTGTCTGGCAGCCCTGAAGGAGTCCACGGAGACGTGTTGCAGTATCCAGAACCGGATGGTGGTGATATAATCACAAATTGCCTTTTAACCATTTGCATCTTGTGAGTGCGATTCCTATCCCCCCCCATTTCCCATCCCCTTCCTTGTTTTAATAAATTTTATGCAGTATTATGCTATGGGGCGTGCGCTCTCTCTCTTTTTTTGTCTGTAGATATCTGTGGAGTTGGTTTACCCTGTGTGAGAGCAGCCTAAAGACCCCTTTCAACATCAGACATCCTATCATCATGGACTAATTATGGAAGGACAGGTTGGAGTTTTTTGATTTTTGTGTCTTTTTTTTTTTTCTCTTTTTTGAGCACGTTCATGCACTGTTTTGTACATTTTTATTGGTTGTGTTGTATCAATATGCACTAAGGTCACATTAGTGAAATTGAGATATTAACCCTTTCATACATCATTCACTTTACACAACTTTTTATTCATTAACTATAGTCATAATTAATTTATTATATCACTATTATATTTTTATTTTTTGGCGCCACACTTTTTTGTTTTTTATATGTGGTCCCTTGACTCAAACCGTTTAGTGGCAGCCTAAAATAATTATATTATAGTGCACAGTAATTTAAATAGTTTATTTTAATTTTATTTTTATTACTCTAGGCCAGGTCCTAGGACTTTAGTTAGAACCATGATGCAAACTGCAAAAGAGAGGAATATGAGACGTAGTGGTCTAGTCTCATGTCCAGAGGTAACAAATGAGATGATTGTAGACAATGATGTTAATATAAAGGAGAATTTTTATAAACTGGAAAAACTCATGAAAGATGAGATGCGCCACTGGTGGGACGCATATTCCCTTCAGGACTATATAGATAGGAAGATAATTCCTAGGGGACTTAGAATAACAAAAGCTCCCACTTTTGAGACTAATATAGAATTCACTAAGGAATGGAATGAGACTATGGACAATTGTTCCTTCTCCTTAATGAGACTCTTGATACAATTTAGGGATAATAAAGTGAAAGAACTCGAATTAGAAATTGTTAGTATCCAAGAGGTCTTGAAACCATTTGTAGATACGAGGGATTTCAAAGAGTTTAATGAAATCACTGAGAAAAGAGTTCTCACTTTTGAGAAGGAAGTGACGGAAAGAAAGGATCTTAAATTGAGTAGAGATAAAGAGGATTATGCGACAGACAAAGTCAGGGTTTGGAAACGTAATTACAGCCAAAATAGGCGAGGTGGGCGATTCCATTCAGGTTCCAGACGTGGTGGAGGGGGGGGTTACCACTCCCATACCCCTAGAGGCAGGGAGGGGCAGCATCATGCCCCTAGGGAGAATAGAACCAATTCCCCCTACACCACTGAAGGTTCCAGGATGGCCTCAGCTCCCGGCAGTCGCTTTTCGGCCCTTGAGGTAGAGCCACTGCCGGCAGAGGAGGCCAACAATGTACCATCAATTGGACAATCCCATCTCCCTCCAAACTCTGACATAGGAAAGGACACTAGACCTAAAGAAGTCAAAATAACTAATACATCTCCTCATCATTTTTTAGACAAAGCACCGAGACAGGAAAAGAAGTCCAGAGAGAAGGAGAGAGAAAGAGACAAGGAAAAACAGTATCCGTTATGGGACCGCGAGGCTCCCAACAAATCCCAGAGTCTGGGAAAAAGAGGAGCAGAGGAGTTAGAGCGGGGAGAGTCCAACAAAGGAAGAAGGAGAACAGAAGACGACTAGTGATCCCCAGTGAGGGTAATAGTTCAATATTCAATTTATCCACAAAATTATTATCTATCTATGATATATCTCTGTTGGAGAGGGGACTGTCATTCGCTCCGAATACAGGCCCTAATGCCTTCCAGTTGTTTATGGACCTTAATAGTTTTATTAGGAAACTAACTTTAAAAAGACACTTTAATATACAGGAAACTAACATCAAACATAACAAGGAGACTGATCAAATTAATGTACAGGATCTGGCCCATCTAAAGGATCTAACTTCACTGTTAGGAGAATCAGAAGGGATTTTGAACGCTTCACAGGAATGTATGGATCCTTTGGAGCTATCCATATATCCCACTCCAATTGATAGCATAATAGAGGAAGAGTTAAATATCATACACTCACCTTTTAAACCTAAATCCATATTCTTTCCCTACCAGTCTAAGGGAGGATTCATTGAGGCCTTCTATAGTTTGGTACTGCAGGACTTTGAAGCATTATGCTCTAAGAAATCTAAGATCAATAAAAATCTTAGCCAGGGTGAACTGGACGCACTTAAACAGCTTAAGGATGATCCCTCTATTGTCATTAGGCAGGCAGACAAGGGGGGAGGAGTGGTCATCCAGGATACTTCTGCCTACCTCCAGGAGGCTCGCAGACTCCTGGGTGACCAGGCCTCCTATATCACCCTTGAATCTGATCCAGTCATAGGGTACCAGGACAGTCTTAAAGAGCTTCTTTTTTCAGCACTCACTATGGACATTATTTCTAAAACAGAGTTTAAGTTTTTATTTAATTCACATCCACGCACACCTATTTTTTATCATTTACCTAAAGTGCACAAGTCCTTGACAAACCCCCCTGGCAGGCCCATTGTGTCCGGGGTGGAGTCGATGACGTCGAGCCTGTCCCAGTATGTGGATTACCATCTTCAACCTTTTGTTACCAAACTGAGGTCACATATTAGGGACACGCTCCATGTCATCGAGGCCACCTCTGGCATTAAATGGAAGCCCACCTACTTATGGGCCACATGTGATGTGGCCTCTTTGTATACCTGTATTGACCATGCCAGGGGTATTGAAGCACTAACCTATTGGCTTGACAAGGACTTATGCATGCCTATAAAACACAAGTTATTTATTTTGGAGTGTGTTAAATTTATTTTAAATCACAATTATTTTCTGTTTGAAGAGATGTTTCATCTACAAATCTGTGGAACGGCTATGGGCACGAGGTTCGCTCCTAGCTACGCAAATCTCTTCATGGGTTTTTGGGAGGAGAGATTTGTGTGGCAAAATTTACAACTTGGAGCGGGCCTCGTGTACTATGGCCGTTTCATAGATGATATGATTTTTATATGGGACGGAGAGGAGGCAGAACTACAGGATATTCTTAAATCATTTGATGAAAACTCTTTAGGATTAAAATTCACATTTAATATAGATGCCACTTCTATAGTTTTTTTGGATTTATTACTCACATTTGATGATAATTTAGATATTATTACAGCTACACATTTTAAAGAAGTCTCAGTCAACAACTATGTACATGCGTCCAGCAACCATCACAAACAGTGGCTACACAATATTCCTCTTGGACAGTTTCACCGAATCAGGAGAAACTGTTCAAGAGATATTGATTTTGTTCAGCAGTCAGGAGAACTTAGTTTAAAATTTAAACAGAAGGGTTATGATAACCAACTAATTAATGAGTCCTTTAAGAAAGTCAGCTCCATGGATAGATCAACTATGTTAAAAACATCTATAAATAGACAGGTCACTTCACGTCTGAGTTATAACTCACCAGTGATTAGAGACGAAACTGCTACATCTAGTGTAAGGTTTATCACTACCTACAATCAGTCTCATAAAGCAATTCAAAAAATTATGAGGAATCACTGGGGAGTTCTCAGATGTGATCCACATTTAAAAGGCATTCTTTCGGATCATGCATCAATTGTCTACAGGAAGGCCAGAAGCATGAAGAGTATTTTAGCTCCATCTAAATTAAAAACAGCAAATAACTCAGATAAAACAACTTCAAAAGGCCCCTTAGGAAATCATAAATGTGAACGAGGCAGGTGTATCACCTGTAGGCACTTGAAAGCCCGGTCCGAATTCAGCTCCTCCAACAGAGATACTATTTATCAGGTCAGGAATCACATAAATTGTCTCAGTTCATTCGTAGTGTACTGCATCCAGTGTGGTTGCGGGCTACGTTATGTGGGGCGCACCACCAGATCCCTCTGCACTCGCTTCCTAGAGCACAGGAGGAGTGTCATTAAGGGACTAAATACAAACAGCATTTCCCGACACTATAAAATTATACATAACCAGGACCCAAAATGTATGTCAATCATGGGCCTGGAGTTCATCTCTCCCTGTGCTCTGGGGGGCGATCGATACAAGATCTTGTGCAGACAGGAGACTTATTGGATCCACCAGTTGGGGACTCTCACCCCTGGTGGACTCAATGAGTGTCTGGATGCGAGTACACTGGTTTGATCTCCTGACCTCTTGGACTCTCCTCGCTCTCCTCAAAGGAACCTAGGTATGGTTCCCACCTGCGGTCCTCTTTTTTCCACACTCCTCAATAGTTCATTTTCCCTCCCTCCCTTCCCATTCCCATATTTCCCTCCCCTGAGCCCTCCTTCCCATCCCTTCATCATCCTTCATTTTTTCACAATACCCATCCATTCATTCTTATCTTTTTATTCACTCCCTATAATATTTGAAGAGGCGTTTAAAATTATTTTCCCCCATTCTTCATTTCATTTTCATATTTATATTTTCTATTTTTAATTTTTAATTTAGTTTTCCCAACTAAAATATAAATTTTATATATATTTGTTTATATAGAAAATTCTTTATAGTAGGAGTTCCTATGCACTATACATAAATTTAGTCCACAATTATTAATATTCAAACCTTGTCCTCCCTCTCTTCAGCTCTCTATTAACCTATTGTATTTTTACAGGGGTTTAATTGTGACTATTAAAGGTCATTCTTTCCCTGTCTCTGTGGAAATAAGTTAATCCAATTTCTATATCCTATAGTATTTGAGGCACTAAGTGTAATAAATTGAATACTAAGGAACAAATATAATATGTTTGTATTTTTAGTATACAGAGATATGTAAGGGATATACAGATATAATCTATTAACCCAAAAGGGAATATATCACTTTTTAATATACATCAATTTTTTTTTTTTTTCTCTATATACATTCATGCCTTATATAGACTATGGGTCTTAAATCCTTCTCTATGTATATATGGATATGGAATTGGAATATATGGGTAATTTTGTTCTGTTTATGATGTAGATCAGTTAGATCTGAATTTATTGTTTTAATTAATGTTATCTTGCTTTTATATGTTGATCATGTAGTGCAATGTATGGTATAGTTATTCACACCTATGGAGAGTGTGAAAAATAAATTTTGAATACATCTTGTGAAACATTTATCTTGTGGATTTTCCTAATGGGGAACCATCAAATATAGTTTGAGAATAATGTTTGGAAATATACATTGCAGTACAATGATTGATGAATATATATGGTGTCAAAATGTTTGAATTTTATTGTTAGTGTTTTAAAAAATAATGTCATGACATCCTTTCTGTTCCCATATTATTGTTCATTATTGTATATTATTGTGTTGTAATTGCACATTTGTAATTATTTTATGCTCATTCCTGAAGTGCATTAGTCCCTATCAGCCCTTAGAAAACTAGTCCTCTATATAATTAGCATATATGTTATGTATTAGCTTCATTTAATACCACCACAGGTTGTATTAATCACCCGATCACGGGTTGCCTGGCAACGGACTGGTTATTTAAGGGCAGGACTTGATTACTTTCTACATCAGCCCTTTGAGAAAGTTACCGGTCAGGTGACGAAACGCGTTAGGGTACTGAGAGCGCGATTACGTCATCACGACGACGACGCGCACGCGCAGCAGCCTACACCAAGCGCGGGAATACGATCGGCGGCCATTGGAAGTGTGAGCTGGAGTTTTGGACTCTATACAGACAGCGAACGGAGCCTTTAACATCTGGTCCCTGGTGATCGTGTCTGGCAGCCCTGAAGGAGTCCACGGAGACGTGTTGCAGTATCCAGAACCGGATGGTGGTGATATAATCACAAATTGCCTTTTAACCATTTGCATCTTGTGAGTGCGATTCCTATCCCCCCCCATTTCCCATCCCCTTCCTTGTTTTAATAAATTTTATGCAGTATTATGCTATGGGGCGTGCGCTCTCTCTCTTTTTTTGTCTGTAGATATCTGTGGAGTTGGTTTACCCTGTGTGAGAGCAGCCTAAAGACCCCTTTCAACATCAGACATCCTATCATCATGGACTAATTATGGAAGGACAGGTTGGAGTTTTTTGATTTTTGTGTCTTTTTTTTTTTTCTCTTTTTTGAGCACGTTCATGCACTGTTTTGTACATTTTTATTGGTTGTGTTGTATCAATATGCACTAAGGTCACATTAGTGAAATTGAGATATTAACCCTTTCATACATCATTCACTTTACACAACTTTTTATTCATTAACTATAGTCATAATTAATTTATTATATCACTATTATATTTTTATTTTTTGGCGCCACACTTTTTTGTTTTTTATATGTGGTCCCTTGACTCAAACCGTTTAGTGGCAGCCTAAAATAATTATATTATAGTGCACAGTAATTTAAATAGTTTATTTTAATTTTATTTTTATTACTCTAGGCCAGGTCCTAGGACTTTAGTTAGAACCATGATGCAAACTGCAAAAGAGAGGAATATGAGACGTAGTGGTCTAGTCTCATGTCCAGAGGTAACAAATGAGATGATTGTAGACAATGATGTTAATATAAAGGAGAATTTTTATAAACTGGAAAAACTCATGAAAGATGAGATGCGCCACTGGTGGGACGCATATTCCCTTCAGGACTATATAGATAGGAAGATAATTCCTAGGGGACTTAGAATAACAAAAGCTCCCACTTTTGAGACTAATATAGAATTCACTAAGGAATGGAATGAGACTATGGACAATTGTTCCTTCTCCTTAATGAGACTCTTGATACAATTTAGGGATAATAAAGTGAAAGAACTCGAATTAGAAATTGTTAGTATCCAAGAGGTCTTGAAACCATTTGTAGATACGAGGGATTTCAAAGAGTTTAATGAAATCACTGAGAAAAGAGTTCTCACTTTTGAGAAGGAAGTGACGGAAAGAAAGGATCTTAAATTGAGTAGAGATAAAGAGGATTATGCGACAGACAAAGTCAGGGTTTGGAAACGTAATTACAGCCAAAATAGGCGAGGTGGGCGATTCCATTCAGGTTCCAGACGTGGTGGAGGGGGGGGTTACCACTCCCATACCCCTAGAGGCAGGGAGGGGCAGCATCATGCCCCTAGGGAGAATAGAACCAATTCCCCCTACACCACTGAAGGTTCCAGGATGGCCTCAGCTCCCGGCAGTCGCTTTTCGGCCCTTGAGGTAGAGCCACTGCCGGCAGAGGAGGCCAACAATGTACCATCAATTGGACAATCCCATCTCCCTCCAAACTCTGACATAGGAAAGGACACTAGACCTAAAGAAGTCAAAATAACTAATACATCTCCTCATCATTTTTTAGACAAAGCACCGAGACAGGAAAAGAAGTCCAGAGAGAAGGAGAGAGAAAGAGACAAGGAAAAACAGTATCCGTTATGGGACCGCGAGGCTCCCAACAAATCCCAGAGTCTGGGAAAAAGAGGAGCAGAGGAGTTAGAGCGGGGAGAGTCCAACAAAGGAAGAAGGAGAACAGAAGACGACTAGTGATCCCCAGTGAGGGTAATAGTTCAATATTCAATTTATCCACAAAATTATTATCTATCTATGATATATCTCTGTTGGAGAGGGGACTGTCATTCGCTCCGAATACAGGCCCTAATGCCTTCCAGTTGTTTATGGACCTTAATAGTTTTATTAGGAAACTAACTTTAAAAAGACACTTTAATATACAGGAAACTAACATCAAACATAACAAGGAGACTGATCAAATTAATGTACAGGATCTGGCCCATCTAAAGGATCTAACTTCACTGTTAGGAGAATCAGAAGGGATTTTGAACGCTTCACAGGAATGTATGGATCCTTTGGAGCTATCCATATATCCCACTCCAATTGATAGCATAATAGAGGAAGAGTTAAATATCATACACTCACCTTTTAAACCTAAATCCATATTCTTTCCCTACCAGTCTAAGGGAGGATTCATTGAGGCCTTCTATAGTTTGGTACTGCAGGACTTTGAAGCATTATGCTCTAAGAAATCTAAGATCAATAAAAATCTTAGCCAGGGTGAACTGGACGCACTTAAACAGCTTAAGGATGATCCCTCTATTGTCATTAGGCAGGCAGACAAGGGGGGAGGAGTGGTCATCCAGGATACTTCTGCCTACCTCCAGGAGGCTCGCAGACTCCTGGGTGACCAGGCCTCCTATATCACCCTTGAATCTGATCCAGTCATAGGGTACCAGGACAGTCTTAAAGAGCTTCTTTTTTCAGCACTCACTATGGACATTATTTCTAAAACAGAGTTTAAGTTTTTATTTAATTCACATCCACGCACACCTATTTTTTATCATTTACCTAAAGTGCACAAGTCCTTGACAAACCCCCCTGGCAGGCCCATTGTGTCCGGGGTGGAGTCGATGACGTCGAGCCTGTCCCAGTATGTGGATTACCATCTTCAACCTTTTGTTACCAAACTGAGGTCACATATTAGGGACACGCTCCATGTCATCGAGGCCACCTCTGGCATTAAATGGAAGCCCACCTACTTATGGGCCACATGTGATGTGGCCTCTTTGTATACCTGTATTGACCATGCCAGGGGTATTGAAGCACTAACCTATTGGCTTGACAAGGACTTATGCATGCCTATAAAACACAAGTTATTTATTTTGGAGTGTGTTAAATTTATTTTAAATCACAATTATTTTCTGTTTGAAGAGATGTTTCATCTACAAATCTGTGGAACGGCTATGGGCACGAGGTTCGCTCCTAGCTACGCAAATCTCTTCATGGGTTTTTGGGAGGAGAGATTTGTGTGGCAAAATTTACAACTTGGAGCGGGCCTCGTGTACTATGGCCGTTTCATAGATGATATGATTTTTATATGGGACGGAGAGGAGGCAGAACTACAGGATATTCTTAAATCATTTGATGAAAACTCTTTAGGATTAAAATTCACATTTAATATAGATGCCACTTCTATAGTTTTTTTGGATTTATTACTCACATTTGATGATAATTTAGATATTATTACAGCTACACATTTTAAAGAAGTCTCAGTCAACAACTATGTACATGCGTCCAGCAACCATCACAAACAGTGGCTACACAATATTCCTCTTGGACAGTTTCACCGAATCAGGAGAAACTGTTCAAGAGATATTGATTTTGTTCAGCAGTCAGGAGAACTTAGTTTAAAATTTAAACAGAAGGGTTATGATAACCAACTAATTAATGAGTCCTTTAAGAAAGTCAGCTCCATGGATAGATCAACTATGTTAAAAACATCTATAAATAGACAGGTCACTTCACGTCTGAGTTATAACTCACCAGTGATTAGAGACGAAACTGCTACATCTAGTGTAAGGTTTATCACTACCTACAATCAGTCTCATAAAGCAATTCAAAAAATTATGAGGAATCACTGGGGAGTTCTCAGATGTGATCCACATTTAAAAGGCATTCTTTCGGATCATGCATCAATTGTCTACAGGAAGGCCAGAAGCATGAAGAGTATTTTAGCTCCATCTAAATTAAAAACAGCAAATAACTCAGATAAAACAACTTCAAAAGGCCCCTTAGGAAATCATAAATGTGAACGAGGCAGGTGTATCACCTGTAGGCACTTGAAAGCCCGGTCCGAATTCAGCTCCTCCAACAGAGATACTATTTATCAGGTCAGGAATCACATAAATTGTCTCAGTTCATTCGTAGTGTACTGCATCCAGTGTGGTTGCGGGCTACGTTATGTGGGGCGCACCACCAGATCCCTCTGCACTCGCTTCCTAGAGCACAGGAGGAGTGTCATTAAGGGACTAAATACAAACAGCATTTCCCGACACTATAAAATTATACATAACCAGGACCCAAAATGTATGTCAATCATGGGCCTGGAGTTCATCTCTCCCTGTGCTCTGGGGGGCGATCGATACAAGATCTTGTGCAGACAGGAGACTTATTGGATCCACCAGTTGGGGACTCTCACCCCTGGTGGACTCAATGAGTGTCTGGATGCGAGTACACTGGTTTGATCTCCTGACCTCTTGGACTCTCCTCGCTCTCCTCAAAGGAACCTAGGTATGGTTCCCACCTGCGGTCCTCTTTTTTCCACACTCCTCAATAGTTCATTTTCCCTCCCTCCCTTCCCATTCCCATATTTCCCTCCCCTGAGCCCTCCTTCCCATCCCTTCATCATCCTTCATTTTTTCACAATACCCATCCATTCATTCTTATCTTTTTATTCACTCCCTATAATATTTGAAGAGGCGTTTAAAATTATTTTCCCCCATTCTTCATTTCATTTTCATATTTATATTTTCTATTTTTAATTTTTAATTTAGTTTTCCCAACTAAAATATAAATTTTATATATATTTGTTTATATAGAAAATTCTTTATAGTAGGAGTTCCTATGCACTATACATAAATTTAGTCCACAATTATTAATATTCAAACCTTGTCCTCCCTCTCTTCAGCTCTCTATTAACCTATTGTATTTTTACAGGGGTTTAATTGTGACTATTAAAGGTCATTCTTTCCCTGTCTCTGTGGAAATAAGTTAATCCAATTTCTATATCCTATAGTATTTGAGGCACTAAGTGTAATAAATTGAATACTAAGGAACAAATATAATATGTTTGTATTTTTAGTATACAGAGATATGTAAGGGATATACAGATATAATCTATTAACCCAAAAGGGAATATATCACTTTTTAATATACATCAATTTTTTTTTTTTCTCTATATACATTCATGCCTTATATAGACTATGGGTCTTAAATCCTTCTCTATGTATATATGGATATGGAATTGGAATATATGGGTAATTTTGTTCTGTTTATGATGTAGATCAGTTAGATCTGAATTTATTGTTTTAATTAATGTTATCTTGCTTTTATATGTTGATCATGTAGTGCAATGTATGGTATAGTTATTCACACCTATGGAGAGTGTGAAAAATAAATTTTGAATACATCTTGTGAAACATTTATCTTGTGGATTTTCCTAATGGGGAACCATCAAATATAGTTTGAGAATAATGTTTGGAAATATACATTGCAGTACAATGATTGATGAATATATATGGTGTCAAAATGTTTGAATTTTATTGTTAGTGTTTTAAAAAATAATGTCATGACATCCTTTCTGTTCCCATATTATTGTTCATTATTGTATATTATTGTGTTGTAATTGCACATTTGTAATTATTTTATGCTCATTCCTGAAGTGCATTAGTCCCTATCAGCCCTTAGAAAACTAGTCCTCTATATAATTAGCATATATGTTATGTATTAGCTTCATTTAATACCACCACAGGTTGTATTAATCACCCGATCACGGGTTGCCTGGCAACGGACTGGTTATTTAAGGGCAGGACTTGATTACTTTCTACATCAGCCCTTTGAGAAAGTTACCGGTCAGGTGACGAAACGCGTTAGGGTACTGAGAGCGCGATTACGTCATCACGACGACGCCGCGCACGCGCAGCAGCCTACACCAAGCGCGGGAATACGATCGGCGGCCATTGGAAGTGTGAGCTGGAGTTTTGGACTCTATACAGACAGCGAACGGAGCCTTTAACATCTGGTCCCTGGTGATCGTGTCTGGCAGCCCTGAAGGAGTCCACGGAGACGTGTTGCAGTATCCAGAACCGGATGGTGGTGATATAATCACAAATTGCCTTTTAACCATTTGCATCTTGTGAGTGCGATTCCTATCCCCCCCCATTTCCCATCCCCTTCCTTGTTTTAATAAATTTTATGCAGTATTATGCTATGGGGCGTGCGCTCTCTCTCTTTTTTTTTTTTTGTCTGTAGATATCTGTGGAGTTGGTTTACCCTGTGTGAGAGCAGCCTAAAGACCCCTTTCAACATCAGACATCCTATCATCATGGACTAATTATGGAAGGACTGGTTGGAGTTTTTTGATTTTTGTGTCTTTTTTTTTTTTTTCTCTTTTTTGAGCACGTTCATGCACTGTTTTGTACATTTTTATTGGTTGTGTTGTATCAATATGCACTAAGGTCACATTAGTGAAATTGAGATATTAACCCTTTCATACATCATTCACTTTACACAACTTTTTATTCATTAACTATAGTCATAATTAATTTATTATATCACTATTATATTTTTATTTTTTGGCGCCACACTTTTTTGTTTGTTATATATATATATATATATATATATATATATATATATTGTGACAGAAACCAGGGGATGGTAATACATTCCATATATAGGCCTCTCACCAAACAGGTTAAATCATTCTGTTCCTTTTGTCTAAAACTGCAAAGTTCCTTATTTTTGTTGTTGGAACTGGATAAGCCAGTCCAACCCCAGTCAGGGAAAACCTTAGTTAAGTTATTGCTCAGACGAGCAGGGTTTTTGTTTGCTTATGTATTATTTTGAATTCCGTGTTGGCAGTCTCAGTGCCTGGGACTGAATAAACCAGGCAATAGCCTGTTTAAAGGAACAGCACGTTACGCCTCGTCATTTAACCTACCCTAAAAGACCGTGTTCTAACAGTCCCGGACAGACGGCGGAGCCCCGGAGTAAGTTGTTTGTCACATATGGTGGAGAATGTGGGCAGAACACTAAAAGGTCTGCGGGTTAAAGAACTTTAAGAAGAAAAAAAAAGTTTTTTTTTCTCTCCAAACAAGATGGAAGACGTGGTGAGCGCGCTGGTACGCAATGTCGCTGCCCAGAAAGACGCAAATGAAACCCAGCAAAAGATTAATGCAGCCCTGCAACAGGCGAATGAAACCCAGCAACAGCTGTTAATAGCCCAGCAAGAGACTAATGCAAACCAGCAACAGACGAATGCAGCCCTGCAAAAGGCGAATGCAACCCAGCAACAGCTGTTAATAGCCCAGCAACAGACTAATGCAAACCAGCAACAGACGAATGCAGCCCTGCAAGAGGCGAATGCAGCTCTGCAAATCACGAATGCAAACCAGCAAGAGACAACCCGCTTGCTGAGAGAGAAGCAACAACGGTTCGCCCAGGGCTTACAGCAGGAACTCGAGATCCTGAGAGGGACTATCATTAAGACTCCACTGGCAGAGGCAGCCCCAGTCCCGAAAATGACATGGGCAAGCCACTACCTTCAGAAGATGGGGCCCTCAGATGATGTTGTAACCTATCTTCTCACGTTTGAACGCACGGCACAGAGAGAGGGTTGGCCAGAAGCTGAGTGGGCCAGTCTAATCGCACCCTTCTTAAGCGGCGAACCCCAGAAGCTTACTTTGATCTAGAGCCAGCCGAAGCTAACGTCTATGCAAAATTGAAGTTCGAGATCCTCGCCCGCCTCGGCGTAACCACGACCGTTCGTGCCCAAAGGTTCCACGCATGGTCCTTCACGTTGGATAAAGCCACCCGATCCCAGATGTATGACCTCATCCACCTCACTCGGAAGTGGCTACAACCCGAGATCAACTCAGCAAGCCACATCGTGGAACGGTTGGTCATGGACCAGTTCTTGAGGAAACTTCCCTCTGCCCTACGCCGTTGGGTCAGTCAGAGTGACCCCCACAATGCAGACGAGCTGGTAGCCCTCGTAGAAAGGTACAATGCAGCAGAAGAGCACCTGCAACCCACAGTCATGGATTATCCCCACTACCCAAGGTTCCAGGACTCTTCCAGAGACGGTAAAAGGGTACCAGGGTTAAGGGGGTCTGAAGAGCGATGACCGCCTTCACACAGCACCAGCAACAGTGGCTCGCATACTAAGGGCAACAGCCAACATGGAGAGCTGAAAAAGGGCTCAAGTGGGACACAGACTATGTACCTAAATGTGTAAATTGTTATGAGAAGGGCCACACCGCGAAAGTTTGCCCACTAAATATTGTACCAATGCAATGCAACAGCGTTGAACCTTATTCATTGTGGTCTCAATGTATGGGCCCTAGCCCAGAGGACCCCTTGAATAACCATCTCTGGGCATTTGTAAAGGTAAATGGTAAGAGGGTTTGGGCACTACTTGACTCTGGGAGTATTGTTACATTAGTGTCCGAATACCTGCTGCCCATTGGGAAAAAACAGGTAAACAGGTCACAAAGAGTGGCAATTTGTTGTATACATGGGGATAATCACGAATATTCCACTGTTGATGTTCTTATTGAAACAGAGTTTGGTTCTTTAGATTTCAAAGTGGGTATAGTACCCAAATTGGCACATGATGTGTTAATAGGGACCGACTTTCCCCATTTTCTAAAAATGTGGTCCTCCTCCCAGAGTTCAATAGCGGACCATAAAGAAGTAACAGAAGAAACAAATCCTTTCCCTTTTTCAGAAATGGAGGTTGACGAGGGCCCAAATAAAAAGGGGAAAGAGGAAGAGTGCTGTAAAATCCCCTTTCCCATGGCCACCTTGGTAGGGAATACCCCAAATCAAGATGCTGAACAGGCGCTTACCACCCCAGAACAGGAAAAGACCTTCGCTGACCTAGAGGTCAGTCCGGGGAGTTTTAAGAAGGCCCAGTGGGAAGACACCACATTAGCGGAAGCAAGGGGGAATATACGGGACCAGAATAGTACTCCTGGCCAACCAGATAGGTTCCTTGCCTACCCCTACTTCAAGGTAGAGAATGACCTAGTATATCGGGTTGATAAAAGGAAATCAATTATAACTAAACAATTGTTGGTACCACGGACATTCCGTAATGTAGTATTACACCTCGCACATAGTCACCCATTGGGGGGATATCTAGGGGTGGAAAAGACAAAAGAAAAGGTTCTCCGAAGCTTCTATTGGCCTGGGGTTCTGGCAGAAATGACAAATTATTGCTCCTCATGCCCAGAATGTCAGATCACCGCCCTGTTCAAAGCGTATCGTAGTCCATTGGTGCCCCTTCCCATAATAGATGTACCATTTAACCGGATTGCTATGGATCTAGTAGGACCCCTAATAAAGTTGGCTAGGGGACATCAGCACATATTGGTAATATTAGATTATGCCACCCGATACCCGGAGTCAATTCCCCTACGTAGCACCTCTGCTAAAATCATAGCAAAGGGTTAATAGTCCTGTTTACCCGGGTCGGAATTCCTAAAGAGATCTTAACTGACCAGGGAACACCGTTTATGTCCCAAGTAACAAAAGAGTTATGTAAACTCCTAAAAATCAAGCATCTCAGAACCTCAGTCTATCATCCACAAACAGATGGTTTAGTGGAATGATTCAATAAAACCTTAAAAAGCATGTTACGCCAGGCGGTCGATAAGGATGGGAAAAACTGGGATTGTTTGTTACCATACCTGTTATTTGCCATTAGGGAGGTTCCCCAATCATCCACAGGCTTCTCCCCGTTTGAACTATTGTATGGCCGACACCCAAGGGGCTTACCGGATATAGCCAAAGAGACTTGGGAACACGAGGTTACCCCATACAGAAGTGTAATAGAGCATGTTGCCCAGATGCAGGACCGCATAGCTGCAGTCCTACCTATAGTGAGGGAACACATGGAAAAAGCTCAAGAGGCACAGAGGAATACGTATAATAAGGGTGCTAGGGTCAGAATTTTTTTTCCAGGCGATAGGGTGCTAGTTCTGGTTCCCACCGTAGAGAGTAAATTCCTTGCTAAGTGGCATGGCCCATATGAGGTCTTGGAAAGAGTGGAAGAAGTAAATTACAAGTTGAGACAGCCAGGTAAAAGGAAAGATGAGCAAATTTACCATGTAAACCTACTTAAGCCCTGGAAAGATAGAGAGATCTTGTTAACCCTAGTACCCCCAAGTCCATCAGAGAATCGAGAAATTGACCCAGAGGTTAGCATAGCTGAAACCCTGTCCGTTCATCAAAAACGAGAGGTCAAGAATTTAGTGAGAAGAAACAAAGAAGTCTTCTCTACACAGCCAGGTAGAACTAGCGTAATTGAACATGACCTAGTCTCTGAACCGGGGGTCCGAGTTAACCTTAAACCGTACCGAATCCCAGAGGCCAAAAGAGAGGCTATAAGTTTAGAGGTTAAAAAAAATGCTAAAACTAGACGTAATTGAGGAATCCCAAAGTGGGTGGAACAGCCCTATAGTTTTAGTCCCAAAGCCAGACAGTACAACAAGGGTTTGCAATGATTACCGTAAACTAAACGCTGTGTCAAAATGTGATACTTATCCTATGCCCAGGGTTGATGAACTGGTAGAGAGACTGGGCAAAGCCCGATATCTCACGACCCAAGACCTAACAAAAGGGTACTGGCAGGTTCCCCTCACAGAAAGGGCAAAAGAAAAGACAGCCTTCTCAACCCCAGACGGCCTCTTTCAGTATAGGGTGGTGCCTTTTGGCTTACATGGAGCTCCCGCCACATTCCAAAGAATGATGGCTAAAATTTTAAAACCACATGCTCGGTATGCTGCCGCCTACCTAGATGATGTGGTAATCCATAGTGAAGATTGGCAATCCCACCTTCCAAAGGTCCAAACTGTGCTTGACGCAGTTCGGTCTGCTGGACTAACTGCTAACCCCGCTAAATGCACTATTGGTCTGGAGGAGGCCAAGTATCTGGGGTATTCTATAGGCAGAGGTTTACTCAAACCCCAAACACTCAAAGTAGAGGCGATACAAAATTGGCCAAGGCCAGTTACAAAAAACAAGTAACGACCTTTTTGGGATTAATTGGTCACTATAGAAGGTTTATTCCCAATTTTGCAACTAAGGCAACCCCACTAACCGACCTCACAAAAGCAAGAGGGCCGCTAATGGTAAAGTGGTCCCCCGAAACCGAACAGGCCTTTAGAAGCCTGAAAGAAGCTCTCTGTGCCCAACCAGTGTTGGTCACACCTGACTTTTCTAAAGAGTTTTTAGTCCAAACCGATGCATCTGAAGTAGGGCTGGGGGCTGTACTCTCCCAGGAGTCTCAAGGTGAGGAGCACCCCGTCCTTTATTTAAGTAGGAAACTAAATCCCCAGGAGAAAAATTATTCCATAGTCAAGAAAGAGTGTCTCGCAATAAAGTGGGCTGTAGAGACGCTCAAATACTATCTGTTGGGGAGAAAATTCCGGTTGGTCACAGATCATGCACCCCTCACCTGGATGTGTCAAAACAGAGAGAAGAATGCTTAAGTGACCAGGTGGTTCCTAAATCTACAACCCTTTAAATTTTCTGTGGAACACAGGTCAGGGCACAAACATGGCAATGCTGACGGGTTGTCAAGTATGCACTCCCTAATATCCATGATTGCTCATCCCTCGGGGTCTGAGCTGGGGGGGAGGATATGTGACAGAAACCAGGGGATGGTAATAAATTCCATATATAGGGCTCCCAGGATACTGAACATTTTCTATCCTGTTAAGGCTGGAAAGTGCAGCCTCATAATACATGCACTCCATCCCACAGTTTGGCAAGTGCTGGAACTGAGGGATGAGGGATCCAGACCAGAGTTTGTCTGCTGCCTGATTTCTGTCACCTGTCCTGCTAGTTAGAAATCAGGTATTTAAGACTGATTTCCTGGTTCCTCTTCCATCTCCCCAAGAGCCTGGAGACAGGAAGGCTGCTGGAAGCAGAGAGGGGAAACGCCTCTCACCAAACAGGTTAAATCATTCTGTTCCTTTTGTCTAAAACTGCAAAGTTCCTTATTTTTGTTGTTGGAACTGGATAAGTCAGTCCAACCCCAGTCAGGGAAAACCTTAGTTAAGTTATTGCTCAGACGAGCAGGGTTTTTGTTTGCTTATGTATTATTTTGAATTCCGTGTGGCAGTCTCAGTGCCTGGGACTGAATAAACCAGGCAGTAGCCTGTTTAAAGGAACAGCATGTTACGCCTCGTCCTTTAACCTACCCTAAAAGACCATGTTCTAACAGTCCCGGACATATATACACACACACACACACACACACACACATACATATATATATATATACACACACACAAAACTGGAACAACCTACCGGAGACTCTCACATCCACCACCAGTTTAAGTTCTTTCAAATCTAAGGCTGTCTCACATTTTAATGTGGTCTGTAACTGTTACATAAGCCTATAATATATATTATCTCTAACTTTGCATGCAATGTCTTGTATATAATGTATTCCTGTTCACTTATGTAACTGTATTTGTAACCATGTATTATTTGTCTTAACTCTATGCCCAGGACATACTTGAAAATGAGAGGTAACTCTCAATGTATTACTTCCTGGTAAATATTTTATAAATAAATATTTTAATATATATATATATATTAAAATATTTATTTATAAAATATTTACCAGGAAGTAATACATTGAGAGTTACCTCTCATTTTCAAGTATGTCCTGGGCATAGAGTTAAGGCAAATAATATGAGAGAAAATGGCCACACACTGAGTGAGATCCCTCAGCAGAGTTAGTAACAATAGTAATGAAAGATCACATAAGTGATCAAAATACTAGCACAGCACAGGGGGTAGAAGAAACATGGAATTTATTTTGTACATCATACAAATTTAACGGTTTTACGGGCCCCCACCCAATCTCACATTGGCCCCTGTGGTCTACTAGCCCCATTACATGTATGTATAGTGTGTGGTGCACCTGCTGGCTTACAGGACTCCTGAGTCTCCCGCATGGTTGGTATGGGGATATCAGCATGACAGGCATCTGAGGTAGTGTATTCTGAGTCTTACTCACATACGATGCAGCACCTCCACCCCATCAGGATCTCTGCGGCTGCAGGGAGAAGTGTCTGATGGGGACCTCCTTCTGGGTGCCTCCTTCTGTGTAAGAACTTCACTCACACACAGCAAGGGTCTTGTGAAACTGGGCGTCTTTATTGCACGTTCAGGCAGGCTGCCCCTCATAGCGGTCGGTCTAGCCACTCATGTTGGTGAAGTGCATCCCTCTCAGAAGTTGCTCCTTTTCTTAATGGAGTTGGACCACCTCTCCCCTAAGGGAGATCACCACCTGTGTCCGATCCCTGAACACAGTGTAGGCCAACTATTAATTGTATCTGACAGCCTTAACTGCTGCAGACCTCCAGAACTTAATCATAACTGAACCCCTGATTAACACACTAACTTTAGGCAGTGCTGTGTCTTATATAGACTCAGAAAACAGCCACACCTCTGGTGTCACTAACAGTGGACACAGAGCATGTTACCACTCCCCTTGTGTACATATGACACCTCACCAGGTTGTGAGGGCAAACCTCCATGATTGTTGCTGGCAATCCTGCATACTTACCAGGCTTTATTGCCAGCATGAGAAAGAGCTGTATACCATTTTATACATGGCTACACAAACACATCCCAATGTTTCAATCCCTTCTTCAGGAGTAACATAACATGCCAGGGCCCCACAATTTATAACAAAAAGCAAACTTAAGAGAAAAGAGGTGGACCTATACCTTCATGGACTTACTTTATCAAGATATCATAAAGAAAAATTGTTTAGGGGGAAATGAACCCACAATTGGCAGATTAAATGCAGATTCTTTTAGAATATGGTACCAGATACTTAACAAATGGTCGCTAGATCTGATGCTACTAGTAATAGTATTCGCCGGCAAAGAGCTTGATCTGCTCTGATCAGTAACCTCTGACCTGGATGGCAAACATCTACAGACCATAACATCTGCCAAATCCACCAACAGGCTGAAAAAAATGGAAACCAATGTACAATCCTATAAAGAAGAGATCCTGAAATTCAAGAAAGATAAATAAAAAATAGTAAAACTTGATTATAAAAAACATACAGTTGGCGGCAGGTGACTAACACCCAGGATCAGAGATCCCAGGGGAGAAAGAAATTTCAGAAGAGACCCCATTAATAGAACACCACTAACTATAGCACTGTAGCAAGAGACTCTGAACTGTCAGACAGTTAAATACCAAGTACCTCCACTTTTCTAGAGACTGCAGACCTCCACAACTGTTTACCCAACCGAGCAGCCAAAAATAACACCAGATCAAGATGGGGAGGCAGGTCACGGAGATTCTGAAAGATCTCATCTATAATATATCCGACTATCCTTTAAAGCTCCACAGAGGTCTCCGTTCTCAATAAAGGACGTTTGTACCGTCGGTACACCAAAAAGTATTTGAATGGGAGACTGCTTTGTGCAAACTGCACCGGCATCTCAAACTAAAGGATTTCTTGAACCATAAAAAAACTGATACCACACTATGTAGGAGCAAACCGTTTCGTATAACCCCTCCATCTCCACGTTTATCAGACTGGTAAGTGTTGACGCTGAATTTGTTTTTAAAAATCAGAAATCATAATAATCTCAAACCAGCAGAGTTTAAAGCACTTCAGCAATTTAGTAAAAATACAACTATTGTTCTGAGATCGGCTGATTATTGTGCTGAAATCCACAGACATCAACTGCTATAAACTTGACAGCAGACCCCTCACTACAGTACAAAAAAAAAAAAAAAAAGAGATATATACATTGATTCAACTTGGGCTTAATCAGTGGATAGATGAAACCACTGCACATTGCCTTACACAGACGCACCCCAAATACCTATTATATATACACAAGTCCTCTGACATTCCTCCTCCCTGATCTGCCTTCAGATGTACTTTTTTAATTGTCACTCACTAGTTGTTGCTTAGCAACACACACTCCCCGCCCCCTGTTCTGTTTCTTGCCTTTTTTTTGTTATAAATTGTGTGGCCCTTGACATGTTATGTTACCCCTGAAGAAAGTCCCCCTGGGGACAGGAATGTCGGGATATGTTGGTATGATGGACTAAATAAATTCCATTTATTTTTCTTCCAACCCATGTGCTATGCTGGTATTCTGACCACTTTTGTGATTTTATATATATATATATATATATATATATATATATATCTATGTATATATATATATATATATATCAGGACTTCAGGGAACTCAACCTGAATATACTGCAATTCTCAGAGGGAGCACAACTATGAAAACCCTGCAGTGTTATTTTCTCATCCTCAAAACAACACTAAGAAAACACAAATGCATTATGAATTTGGCGTTACGTGTTGATGAAAAACTCCAGTATATATATTTCAGGTTAGGAATTATGGGTTCACCCCTTTGCCATCAGGCGTGCTTTGCTACAGCTTGTTGCTGGCCTCTCTAGTAGCAAAGGGGTTTCATTGAGACTGAAGGCTTTACATGGATTGGTGGGACTGCACTTTTAAAGTACAGTAATTTGCAGCCAGAGATTCCCAATGAAAGGAAAGTAACCAGAGAAACCAGCCCTCTCCCTGGTATTGGTCCATGTGGATTTCACGTTTCAGAACTACAGTATGCATCAATGCCGTCAGAATACCAATATTATTCTTTGGGCAACAGTATTAAACGTGTTAAGTATAAAGAGATAAACAGAAAGGCTTTATTAACACAGGGGAAACTAGGTCTGCAAAAAAAATTAGTTTCAACCAGTGGAGTCAGACCAGGCAAATATTTTGTATGCGTCATTTTTAAGCCACTCACTGCCAGAGGGGCGAACAATGTATTGCAGAGCAATAAATTGTTGGCTCCTACCGTTGATCCCCAATGCAGTCTTTAACTTCACTTTGCAAAGTTATTAATACACAGTATAAAAACAAAGAGATTGGTACATAGAATTATGTACAGGGATTGGCACACTCGCATGTACAAAGACACACACAGACCCACACGTACTTACATAAGATTATATCGAGCTAAAATTGTAAGCCTGTGCTCTTTTACCTATACGGGTGCTGGTTATTATAGACCTAATTGCAGGGGTATCCAAAGAAGAACTCTGGTTCCAGAAGCAAATGTTGGGAGAAAGGGATATTATTCCCAGTTCCCATGAAGAGAGCCCTCCGAATGTTAATGGGATAACATTTTACCCTGAACATTAACTCTGTTCAGTATGTGGGACACTTAGCTCCGGTGACAAATATAAGAACCAACATCTGTAATATGAATAACTTTTTTTTTTAGGCAAACTATGTTAACATGAACGGAGCCGAAATTCTGTCAGCTTCACATTAAAAAACAACAACAACGATATAGATCACCTCTTAGCCAGTCACAATATAATGCGGGTAAGTACAGAGCCACTGCTGAGCTCCTGCCACGGGAGACACTGACAAAGAGATGCATGAGAGGATTCACAGTCAAACAGTACATGAGAACCTGCTAGATGGGCTGGATGTTCCATTGATTGCTTTATAATGGCCTGGTCTACATCATACAAACTCCAAGACTGGATATATTAAATGACAGAAAAAGCGCATATAGATCTGAACCGGTTTATTGACAGGAGTGAAACCGCTAACCCTGCTGCGCTTGGCAAAAATGAGGTTGTACAGAAATCTAGTACGACTCAATTAGTTTTTTTTAAACTTGTGGTGTCCCAGTGCATGATCAGCCTGCTCTTTCTTCCACAAACCTCCGGTTCTCAAGAACATTCTACTTAACCCTCCTCGTGTTAACGTGCAATTTATAGATAAGCAACATAAAAGACACGTTACATCACTTGAATGATTAAAGACCGCTTGGAATTTAAACGTACAATTATATATTTGAAATATTGTTATATATACCACGGGGCTCTAATTGCGCAGTAATTGACAAATCTACAAACAGCTATTTATTGGTTGGTTGAATCCAAGAGAAAAAGGCGTGTTTGGTAAAATGCTAAATCACCATAAAAACAAGCAAACTACTGTTCCCACAATGTGCCTATTTCTAGCAAATCTAATGATCCCAAACCGTTCATACGTTTGCACGAGGAGGTGGCTATTTATTTAACAATGCAAGCCAAACGAATATTTTTAATATAAATGTATTTATGCCAAGCAGCTGGTTTAAACTATGAAGACAAGCTCTCATCTTCTGATCCTCTTATTGTATTATGGTGCACTGTATGGCCTTCTGCTTTTCTTCAAGCTGAATCATTCTGTTCTTCCTCACTTTTCCAGCTAATGCAACAGTGGCCACTTGTCCCTTTTTCCTGGTCACAAATCGAAATAGAGTTATACACCATTATGATTTCTTCGGTGCAATAGAAGTACTGCTTGCAGGAGCAGCTGAACCTGGGGTGGCCAACTCCATTCCTCAGTCTTCATCTAAACCATTGATTTAGCCACCTCTGCTGAAGCAGGGATATCCTGAAAACCTGACCTGTTGGTGGCCCTTGAGGATTGGCTTTGGCCACCCCTGCTGTAGCATTCAATCACAATTAATTTTACCTGGGGGGAAATCTACTGAGTGTGTGTATAGTGGGAGCTACAAAACCAGGCAATAACATACAAGTGATCAGGATACAAAGCAGTTCCATCTCACTAGCCTGTGCTTAAAAGAAAACCAGAATGTGTCTTATCCAGGCCAGGATTTCCTGCTTCTTAAGCTACACAGGTATATTGCCCAAACTGGCCAGATGCAACCACTTCACTGATTAAGGTAGGTGATAGGAAACCTATAAAGGACTTGAATGGAAAATAAATAAAATAATAATCAGTAGTTCCCTACATAAGGGAGAGTGTTGCGGTAGAAAAAATGTGTGTGGTGTCTTCGAGCCAGATATTAAGATGGGAAATTTGCTGTTTTTACGTTATTTAAAGAGATGGTGTGCAGAAATGTAATGAAAATATTTTGGGAATGGGGGGGAAACAGGAGGTTATTTAGGTGGTGATTTAATTTAGAGTGTGAATTCATTAGTTGCAAAATGGGGATTAGTGACTTTTTCTGGCACCTTTTGAAAAAGCTGCAAAGGGCAAAGGCAGGAATCTCTCAGTGATCCACAAAGTCTGTAATTGTGGGGTGTCAGATATGTTCTCTTCTACCCAAATCTATCCTGAATCCTTTCCACATCAGTTGCACCTCCAATGTTTTCATGTGATATATTTATGCTGCATGAAATAGCTGCACATTAACTGCTGATCATCTGGCTGATGCTGCCACATCAGCACCCTTCAGATAAAGTTGTAGGTGCCAGGTGAAGTGAGAACAGTGGTACTGTATGTTAATACTAGTTGCTTGGTGCCTTTAAACAAAAACAAATTGAACTTTAAAAAAACATTTTTTTTTAATGTTTAAGCTTTGTATGTTTACAAATGTGGAGGCATACATTTTATATGGTGGGGTTTTTTTTTGTAAACTTGTTCTTTATTTGAGTTTTCATTAAAAGTGGGGAATGGGATACAGAACATAAAAAAGTGTAACATGTTATTTTTGAATTCCATACATTTGCATTATATATATATATATATATATATATCTATCTATATATATATATATATCTATCTATATATATACACACACCATAATACTGAGTTAAGTTATGGTGAGTAAAAAAAGTGACAAAAACCCTCCACAGGAAAGCAAATATGCAAATACAACTGTATGCTCATCTGCATGTCTTAGGCAGATCTGCAACCCCGCCTTTCCCCATTATCACCCAGCATACAGCACTTCCACTGCAGCAAGGAATTCTGGGAAATGACATGCAAATGAGCACACAGTGTCACTTTTTGCCTCAAAAACCATTTTTAACATGGTTCCCTATAGGCTTAAGCTTGCTGCATGGTCACAGCTTTGAGCACAGCCAGGGTTAAGGTGCCATGTGTAGTACTTTATGGTGCTGAATAACCTCTCCCAGTTTTGCCTTCTTAGAGAATGAAATTACGTAATTCGGAAATAGTATTTGCCTCTTATTGCAGAGCCCTGGCACATCTGGAATATCCGTTTCTGCATTCACGTGCAGTGGTACTGGACCACGAAAGAGCCATGTAATAGAATGGATGACTGTTCATGAGGTTCTATCCCACAGCGTCTCCCTGATTAGTGAGCCCCTGTTGGGTGCAGGGAAGGATGTTGAGGAGTAAGCTGAATTAAATTGAATTGTGAATTATTTTCATGCATACCTTACCCACTAGATGGAACTGCTATTGTAGATGGCAAGCACCTGAAGTTATAATCCTGCAAGTATTGTTCAGGGGAGGAGCAAAGAAACATATGCCGAAGAAAGATGGTATGGGGGCCAGTGGCAGTATGTTTGCACTGCACTGAGAAATGTCCAACAAGCAAATGTGGGACGTTCTGAATTAGATGTATAAACATGGTACATTATGGATGTATAGGAATTTAAAGCCATTACTTACTACAGTACTTTACTGGGAGTTCAACTACAGTATAACCCACCTATTGACTTCATGAAGACTGTACACCAGGCAGGGTCATAGCACCCTGACTCATAAAGGCAAAACAGCACAGGCTTACCATTTCAGCAGTACACAACCATATATTGGCATGTGTGGGTCTGTATATCTTTGTACAAGTTGTTGTATAAGTCAAAATGTGTGTATGTTAATGTGTGCACTGTGTAAATCAGTGTGTTAAGGTGCCTCAAGTGTTGACATGACTTTCAGAAATCGCCATTAACCTATTAAATGCCGCAGGGATCAGCAATAACTACTCCACCACAGAAGTCACATTTTGTGATGATAAACTATTAACCCTGTTTGAATCCCTGACAGAAGTTCTGAGTAGTGTGGCCTTCTAATAAAATTATACATCACCTAATCCCAGAACTGTTACACTGGACATTACATTTCAACTCGCTCATATTAAGGTTAGACGCAATTATACAGATTTATAAGGCAGACTATGTACCTGTACTGTGCTGTTCTTTTAAACGTCACTATTCTGTGGATTATTTGCCATAACAAAGAGGGAAAATGTTGCAGTGGGAAGGCTAGTAAAACACGTCTGTAAAACAAGACCTCTATGCAACACCTAGAAATAGTAACCACAATCGACAATACAATTTATTTGTGACAGTGGGGATCTTGAGGTATCATGCAACAGGATAACGATCTAAACAAGTGAAACCAATCAATTGTGCTCAGATAAGAAGTGGGTAAAGGTACAGGCTTATGATACAAAGGAACGATCATAAAATCAAATACTTTGTTGAAATAAAGATAGTTTGGTAAGGATTAAACTGACAGCCTACACACTTACCTTTTATGGGGTCCTGTTTATGTAGAAAATCTATCAATTTAACATGTGATTTAGCGTCTGCACAGTACATAAATGTGTAGTAGTGCACAAAGCTGTTTTGTGCTTTGGTGCTGTGCTCTGTCTTTTGCTGAAAAAGGCTTTTTCTTAGTCTGGAACCCACAGTCACATTTATATAACGCCTTGGCAGGTAACATTTCTGCAATGTGCTTACACACATTTAATCCATGCAAAAAGTATTTTGCACAAATGGCTTACTTTCATCTCTTATTCAGACTTTATTCCTCGCTGTATACTGTACGCACTTCTGCTATCTTTCTATTTTGGATAAATATGAGAAAACATGTTTATTTATTTTTAATGTTTTACCATACTTTGAGTTACCTCTCATTTTCAAGTATGTCCTGGTTGCAGAGTTATAACAATACATGGTTGCATTAAATGAACAGTGGCAATACATTCAATTTACAGACATTTCATGGACAGTTAGAGATAATGTATGTTTATGGGCCTGTGTAACAATTACAGACAAGGTTAATATTGTGTTAGAAGAGGTAGGATAGGCCTACAATCTTTTTTGTTAGAAGACTTTACCCAACCTAGTAAGTGGGCAGCAAATGGTTGACACCCTTTGGCTGCCCTTCCGCTGCCGCCAAAGGCTCTCGCCTTTGGGGCAATGCAAATGAAGACTGATGGGGTTCTGAATGCATTCAGCTGGGCATTGAAATTCCTTTGTCCAGCCACAAACACTGCACGAAGTGGGGCTGATGTGAAGCATCAAGCAAACCTAAATGGCAACCCTTAGCATCCTTGTTCTGTGCAGAGGGAAAGAGTTCTTTGGGAACCCTTTCAGACATCTGCCTTTGGGGTGACGCAAATGTAGACTGAAAGGGTTCTGAAACTAATTTCGGTTCTGTTTGTGCAGATTCTTAAATGGACACCTTTCTCTGTTTCTGAATAAAATATGCCCAGATTACTAGGACTGCTGCATTTTCTTTATCGGTTTTATATGAGCAGCTTCAATTTTGTTTAATTTTATTGCATTGCAGTTTTTGAAGTTAGGATTTTGGGCATAACACTTTATTAAATACCTGTCATTTTTAACAATTAATGTAAGTGCCCACTCGTTGCCCTTCAAACATGTTGCTAAGTGGGATTGCACTTCTAATAGAATGCCAAGGAACCCATCAAATGAACTACAGTACAACTTTAACTCACACATTTTCCTGTCATTGTTTCAAATCCCAACAGGACTGCACAGGCATTTTAGTTCCCTTCCTAACACTGCATAGGGATGTGAAGATTGTTCATAGTAAATCCTCAGAAGTACTGTAGTGCTTTGTTTTTATTTTGCCAGCATATATAGTTTTGAATATAGTACTAAGTTGCATTTCATGTTCTGGAAGAGCTTCACCATTCCAGTGACTCATTGGAGACCATTGTTAATATATCTATCCATGCCGGAGTCACACAACAGATACCTGTAAGTACATTACTCAAGGAAAGGAGTGAAAAGGCAACCACAAAAACACAATTGTAATTAATTGTATAAAATGATGCAGGGATATTTAAATGTATAATTACACACACACTGTAGGTAGCCTTGCAGTTCACACGAGGTGGCTAATGAATCTACAGGAGTCTTGCTGTCTTGAATTCCTCAGAAGAGAGCATACAGTACCTATACTACTCTCATGAAATTGTTTGGCCTAATATAAAATGCATTAATAAACACAATGTTTCTGGGGTTTTCAGAATAAAAATGTGCCACGGAGGTAAGTTGTACCCCAGTTCTTGCAAATGGACATGCACACGCCCATCTGTAGAAGCAAGAGTTCAAAAACTTGGAGCTTGGATTTCTCTGATGCACAGGATGTCCCTGTCACTAAGGGATGTGCACACATCTGCTGTGACACATAGTACATCTAAGAAAATTAAGCATTTTTAGCACTTGTATTCCAACTGCTTACTCTTTTATTGCCAATTTATTACATGTAATGAACATATAGCTTAGTGGTTTCCGCACCTCGCCATCAGTGACCACCAGCCATACCAGGTTTTGTAGAAATGACCAGTGTACTTGCACACCGGTGAATACACCTTAGTTGCATACAGTATAAATAGAATGTAAAGGTAGTTGTGTCAGTAAGTACTCCTTACTTTTCTACGTGGATCTTTCATCAGCAGCTGCACATCTGCCCAGTCTGGAGGAGGTGATTGTATTCTCCATATTAAGCGGACATTCCCAATGAAACTGAGGGTTGGTGACAACTTTACTTGCCCCCGGTTTTCAGGGACTATCTGTCATATGAAAGTGCTTTGTGGACATACTCATTTACTGTATTGAATATTGATTCACCTATACCTTCAACAATCTGGACTTAATTCATTATTATTGGCCTTGTACTTGAGAATTCCTACCACGCTCCTCATCTGGTTGCCTCAGACGTCTGATCTGCCTCAGGGCCCCTAGAACAAGTTTGAGAACCACTGGTCTACGTAAAGCCTACATTTTAACAAAACCACAATGTAGCAGTCCCACCCAGAATGAGCTTCAAACTAAACACATGAAATCGTGAAATCCTGACACCCCAGTCACCAGAGCAGCACTCAAAAAACAAAAAGATGCAAATAGATAGCTCAAACGAGCAAAGTCCTGAGTACACCAGAGTATATTCAGTAAGAAAAATGAATCAAACCATCCGGTTAAATGACCACAAGACTCTCGTTCTCCCTCTCCTTTCCTTGGTGCGCTGCTGACTGAGTTACTGTGTACCTGGGTAGATAAAGGTCAGCTCATGATGACATCATCAGGGCGTTCTTCTTACAACCAACGGGCACCACACCGCAATGGGATTAGTAAAACCTCTCAGCTGCAGTGATCGGGAGATGTTAGTGTCTGTATCCGGCAACACAATGCAATTGCACGCTCTCACCTCAATCCTGGGCATGCCCAAGAACGTCAGGACAGTTCAGTGGAGCCCCACGCTGATGGGAGAGAGTGCGCATGCGTTCGGCAATACATACCCGGCGCGAGCTCTCACCTCCACACGGGTATGCGCACAGGAGTGGTAGCTCAACATCAATCCACCGCTGGGACAGTCTGGAGGAGCCGACAACTATTAGTTGTAGGGGAATTTGGGTCCTCCTGGTTCCGTTAGCACCCTGCACATCTATGTTTACATTGATTGATTGAGTGCTGTCTACCCTATTTGTATAGGTTCAATGATTAGCAATTTTGTTAGACGTGCACTCGTACTATTTGCACGTTATGTTGTTGTCACAGAACATCATAGCCCCATCTGCTAGTGCCAATATGTTCGTGTATACAGACCTAGATGCAGCTAGGATCGCTACTTTGTGTGAGTAATAGGGATTTTCTCGCTGAAAGTTTAAAGCACAAGATAAGCTTGGAGTTACATGCAACAACGCTCGCTGAATATTTTCATGTCAAGCGTATACCATGGGGTCTTAGGTGCAACCTTAGACCCACATTGTTTGCTGCTCAAATAGAGTATCGTATGAAATGGGAAGGAATCTTAAAATAATTAAATCCAGGGAACATTTATTTAACTATTGAGCAAATCCAGAAATAATTGGTTATCTCTCAGGTTGAGATTACGAAAATACAGGAGACATTAAAAACAACACTGTCAGAGATGGACTTAAACAATTATAAGAAGGAATTGGGTGACAATCTAGCTAAATTTAGCAAAGATTTAGAGACTAGAAAAAGAGAAAAATACCTAAAAGACACACGTGACTATATGACTAACAAAGTTTACACCTGGCAATGGAGAGGCTCAGAAATAAGAGACAACAGATGGTGGAGGGCACCAAGAACTCAACAGGGTACAGAACCAGTCCTAGATTCATTAGAATCCTCAGAGAGCGAATCTTCCACCGGCATGCCTCATTTTTTAGAGCAAAGACAACCTCGCGAACGATGCGGGGGGCGCGCAGGGCGGGGCGGAAGCACTGCCATGCCAGGTCAATCCCAAAGAAGGATTCAGGCGAGGTCCCAAGTTCATTGGTAATAAATATCTTGGACCAGACACTGACAAGTGAGCAGGTAGAAGTGCTTAATAGGGGGCTTTCTTTTATACCCACCAATCCCTTAAATGTTTTGGATTTGGATGTTGAGCTTGCACGCTTTTATAGAAATCTTAGACTTAAAGGGTTTTTCACCAAACATCCCATCAACACTCAGTCAGGTATAGGTGAAGTAGAGATGGATACCCCCTTTCATTTGTTAACAGAGGTGTAAAAGGAAAAGCACTTTTAACCCCCCTCCGTCTAATCATGTCATAGAAACCTTAATCACCAGGGTTCAGAAATGCAAACAACTATAGAAAGGTCACACAAAATCCCATTTTAGAAGTAACAAAGAAGATCATGCAGATTGTCAGCCTAGCGCAAGAGGGCAGTGTTATTACAAAAAAGAAGAAAGATTTCCTTATAAAGAAAGATCCCATCACACCTGTCTTCTATACACTGGCCAAAATTCACAAAAACTTCAGATCACCGCCAGGTAGACCTATTGTGGCAGGTAAGGAGTCAATTTTCCAGCCATGTGCCATCTTCCTAGACAAATTGTTGAGACCTTTTGTTGTGAATTTTGATCATATATACAAGATACGTCCAATTTCTTAAATAAAATTAAGTCTATTACACACCTGTCCAATGAAACCCTTTTGGTCAGATTAGACGTTAATAGCTTGTATATGTCTATCCCTCACAGGGAAGGGATTACAGCAGTCAAGGATACCTTAGATCATAGTGAACTCTATACCCCCAGGGAGTGTATGCTCATCATTGATTTGTTAGAGGTTATTCTACGAGAAAACTACTTTCTATTTGAAGACACATATTATGTGCAAATACGGGGAACGGCTATGGGCAGTAATGTCGCACCCACATACGCCAATATTTTTATGACTAGATTTGAAGAGGATCATGTTCTCCAACATCCGGAGTACATGAGGCATGGGCGTATGTGGGTGCGATTTATTGATGACGTGTTTATGGTCTGGCAGGGTGACGATATATCACACTCCAGTTTTGTCTCTGACATCAACTCAGCACTGCCCACCATTAGCTTTCCTGGCCCCCTAGTAGAACCTCAATCAATTTCTAGATACTACGATTACTATGACAAATCATAAATTAGAGTCAGATATTTTTACTAAAAAGAATGATAGAAATAACCTCCTTCATTTTTCTAGCTTCCACCCTCCAGGTATTATCAAGTGCTTGCCATACAGCGAATTTCTAAGGGCTAGGAGAATTATTAGCACCTCTGTGACTGTACATGATAGACTTGATACAATGTACGATAAGTTTAAGGTTATTGGCTACCCAACAGATTTATTGAATATCCAACGCTCAAAAGCAGAAATCCCACTAAGGGAAAATCTGCTTCAGGGTACTTCTCAGAGTAACCGCATCACAAAACCATTCTCCATACCATTTGTCTCTACCTATAACACACAGAGTGGACGGATTAAAAGTATTATCATGCGTCACTGGCCACTGCTACAAAGTGATCCGACCCTAGCCCCTGTGCTTTTTCATAAACCATTATTTTCATATAAAAGGGGTAGGAGTATACGTGACCATCTTGTTAAAGCGGACATTGGTGGCACAGGACCCAGACAGACTTTCTTGGGGACACCGAAACTTGGGAGCTATAGGTGTTTCGGCTGCAGCCAATGCAGTAGTATCCAAGAGGGGCCAACCTTTCAACATCCACACACAGGCCGTCAATTCCACATGGCTGTCATCCAGAGATGTGAACCAGAAGCACCAGTCGCCCACCACTTCACACAAGCTGGGCATAACGCCAGTCAGCTAAGATTTCAGGTGATAGATGGTACAGTATGTAGAGAAAGCGTCGGGGCGGTAATATGCGGAAAACTGCTGTTACAGAAGGAGATGCTGTGGATCAGGCACTTGGAAAAATTGGTCCCCAGAGGGATGAATAAAGAGCTAGATCCCAGTTGTTATTTTTAAACTATAACCATATGTCTTTTATAAATCATCAGTATTTCGTGATCGGGACCGGATGGGATTGCACCAGGCTGTGACATGATGTACTCCTGTGTGGTTTGCCCTATGTACCTGACTTTCTGATGCAGAGGTTGCCTTGAATCCTGAACGGTGTGGCAGGTGCTGAGGAGGTCAACAGTGGCAGTCTTCATGTGGCGATCCTTCCTTTGGGCTAAAACGTCTCTACTCACCTCTGTCCCAATACTGCTCACACTAATGTAGGTCTTATGATTCCTGTTCTGCAGATATGTATGCTCATTAATAAAGGAATTGTTGGTTTATTGGACCCCTGATCACACGAAGATTTGATGTATTGCATTTTATGTATATACTTTTATTCTCACTAATATGTCTTTTTTCTTTTTATACAACATGGAGACACTCATTGTCGCTCACAAGAAGTTAGAGCCTGATTACACCATTCTCTGCTGTCCTGAATTCGTGGCTGCTACACCCTGGGGGATGGATGCTCTGCCATTACTTCTATGTCAAAGATCAGTCCGAATGATGCTGCTTCATCAGCCTGACACAAGTGCGCATGCCCGTGTGGAGGCGAGAGCTCACGCAGTATCTGACTGTCTGACGCATGCGCACTCGCTCCCCCGGCTTGTCGGCTCTTCCACACTGTACCAGTGGTGGATTGATGTTGAGCTACCACTCCTGCGCGCATACCCGTGTGGAGGTGAGAGCTCGCGCCGGGTATGTATTGCCGGACGCATGCGCACTCTCTCCCATCAGCGTGGGGCTCCACTGAACTGTCCTGACGTTTCTGCGCATGCCCAGGACTGAGGTGAGAGCGCGCAATTGCATTGTGTTGCCGGATAAGGACACTAACATCTCCCGATCACTGCAGCTGAGAGGTTTTACTAATCCCATTGCGGAGTGGTGCCCGTTGGTTCTAAGAAGAACGCCCTAATGACATCATCATGAGCTGACCTTTATCTACCCATGTACATAGTAACTCAGTCAGCAGCGCGCCAAGGAAAGGGAGAACGAGAGACTTGTGGTCATTTAACCGGCTGGTTTGATTCATTTTTCTTACTGCATATACTCTGGTGTACTCAGGACTTTGCTCGCTTGAGCTATCTATTTGCATCTTTTTGTTTTTTGAGTGCTGCTCTGGTGACTGGGGTGTCAGGGTTAAGGGAAATACCTTGTGGTCTTTTTAGACCTGAGGGAACGGGCCTGAGGAAGGGGTCTCCCCCCGAAACGTTGCCCCCCTGATTACCCTCCCCCTCCCCCCATTTGTGTTGTCCCCACTCTCCTTGCCTAGTGTCTTTCCCACTCCCTATCCCTGTGTATTTTCACCCCCACCACCATATGTGTAGGATTTCGTGGTTTTGCATTTGCACATCATCACTCCTAGTTGTGCTATATTATCTTGTGCGTCTATTAAATCACTTACTTCTTTGGCATAACCCTAGTTTTGTATTTTCATTGAAACCCCCCTACCACCCCCCCTCTCCCCGATAAATAAACATGGCTGAGCTGGTGAGGGTCTTTGTGTTGGAGCTAAAGAAAACCATATTAAGGAGATATGCATTTCTGTTATACAATGTGGCGTACTAAAATTTTGGGACAAAATTGGTTTTAATTTTGCTTAAATCCTCATGCAATACCTGCCAATACCATGATGTTCAAGCATTTTCTGTAAATGAGAAGAAAGAAGCTTGCAGTGCTGATATTCCAGTTTTGTAAATGCTTCAAGCTAAAGAGTCTTCAAAAACACTTCTTGCTCCATCATGATTAATGCTGTTTCCTGCTTTCTGTTCAGATATAAAGCCTCACACAAAGCAGCAGAGATGCGGCTCATTTTATTGGTACTTTGATTGCATTCATGCAAAAAAAAAAAAACACACTTTACAATCTGCTTTTTTTAAACGTTTACCAGTTCATTGTACAGAGCTGACTTGAAATTTTTTATAGTTGTAGTTGTGTGGTATAGTGTGATGTTTGGGGGGGGGGGGAATAAATGTGGTAGCTGATCGTAGAGAAATTTTTACTTAAATACAGAAATAATTAGGAAATGTGGCAGAAAAAAAGCATAGAGCTCCCACAAGACAGTATTTTCGTACTATTCCTAATTTCATAAACCCTATTTAGAGCGTTGATGGCAAACCTTTTCAGTGATGTGTGCTGAAAATTGAGCTTGTTTTGAGATGCTGTTGGAGTGGTTTCTCCTATCTACTGTATCAGGTTGCACATTGTATACTGCAGAAATGCCAAAGTTGCAGCTGTTAGTGCAGAGTTAGGCCTCGGACATGGTCAAAAAGACCGCGCTGAGCCGCGCTGAGGGGAAATATTATCCCTATCAGCACGGCTTTAGACGGCGCTTCCGCACGCTTCCTGGTAAAACATTTTTATAAATAAATAAAAGTATAATAGTGGGCGATGCACAATTTGTATAATGTAATCTACATTAACACTTACCATCCTGAAAGAAATGAACAAACCCTAAATGGCAATATTTGACTGCAATACTATTTATAGTCAATACTATTGTTACTCTTTATTTGTGACTGCAAATACAGCCTGCACAGATTGCAGTCACTGTTGAGGGTGATTGCTACAGTACAGTACCTGCAGCTATGGAAAGTGAAACCCCTTGAAGATTAAGTTAAACTAAGCAATCTGTTTTATTTTATTTTTTTAATTATTTCTCCTTCAACATTTTATTACATGCAGCAGAACTATTTTCCCTAGAAAATAAATGACAGCCATTTATTTCAAATTTCCACATGTAAAAATAAAACAACTCATTGAGTGCTACAGCATACAAAAGTAACCCACGGTAATTGTGCTATTCGACAAGGAATATAATGGATTGCAGTTTTATTTTGTAAATTAGTTTCCAAAGCACTTCTACAGTTCGCTGTAAACACAGAAAAATGTGCAGTGGGCAAATACACATAACAAACTTTAATGGCTGTATGATGAATATTTTTTAGGTAGGTAATGAACATTAACAATATCAATTGTCACATAGCTATAGCTTTGACTGGAACTCATGTATTATGTCAGGTTTATTAAACCCTTGCATCTATAGACTTCCCGATTATGAGAATTGTCTTCGCATTGGAACCTTGTGAACTGAGTGACGCCCAACGCCTTCCCCCATTCACACCAAAATGCTATATTTAGTTTCTCTTTTTGTTTGCCTTAGGCTAGGGGAAGAAAAAACAACCTTTAAAGGGATACTATCTGTGTAGCTCTATCTAGTGAAACACTGCAGGTACTGCAAGTCAGTCTGTCTTGTTTCAGGATTCCATGCCACAATTTCATTGTTTTTTTCATTGCGTGATTCTTATTGCCTTAATATCACATACTTATAAGATATATATAATACCTAATTTGATACCATATCAACATCTGCAAATAATTGGATGTTGTATCTTGACATATGGCAGGGATGGCAAACCTTATTGGGCTTGATTGCCATAGAAGTAAAACAAAGGTGTGCCAAGTAAGTTGTGTACACGTCCACAATATATCGTACACACTGACTAAAGACAATACCATGTTGAGTTAATGCAAACGGTGTATGTGTGCGTCTTTGCTCCTGAAAAGCTTACAATTTAAGCAGTGTAGTGGGAGACAAATAGATACAATAGGATACCATAGAAGTGAAAATGTTATAACAGTGTAAGTGTACCAAATATTATACAGTGTCGTGTTGGGACCTGCAAATTTGGTATCACCTTGACGTTGGTATGCAGGCTTACGATGCTTTGTCCAAATGGTTAAATTACCAAGAAAATATTATTATTGAAGTATTTAACTTTATACTTATTACCATATATGTTTTGTCAATTGGATGTAGCATTGGGATCCCCTGTCTTTTGTTATATACATTTGCCCCTCTCAGTAGCACTCCTGTTAACATATACTGTAATGTATATATACCAGTAATGTAATAGTGTTGCACACAGAGCCTCCTCAATAATTCTGATGCTTGTCACATAGAGCATAAGATAAAAATATAGTTACCAGAACCAGTCCGATGACAGAGAGACAGCACACAGACATACACACCCGATCACACCCACGCTTCCCTGCATCTCTTCCCCTGTAAATGGTGTTAACCTTCTGATTTAATACTGACTAACCTTAAAACTCACCCCACAAATTAAGCATCCAACTAGCCTGCACTCATGGTTATTGTCCCACAGTAACTCCTATCACCCATTGTGGCCAAGCACTGCCATTTACAGCACTTACTCCCTCACCTGCTGTCTCTGTAAGTCTCCCATCATACCACTTACATTGTAAGATCGGGCTGGGATTTCCTTTCCTATTGTCTGATTTTGCTGTGCTTAATGTATTATTATAATTCCCTGTACTGTATTCGTTTTGAAGTGCTGAGTACACTTTTGGCGCTTTATAAATTAAGACATACAATACAGTAGGTAGAAATGCAAAATAAATTGTATTTAAGAATACGCAGGACACAATAACCAACGTTTCAGTCCTCTCAGAGGGACCTTCCTCAGGGTTGTGCAATGCGTGACTGAAAGTGACTCCTATAAATACCCAAACCCATGTGCAAATCACCACCTGAACCTAATGTGCAATTAATCAACAATCCATGTTAATCTGTTAAAACAGCTGGTAATGCACGCCCACCCATACTGATGAACCAATAGAAATCTGTCCTACCTGGTCATTAAGCTGGCTCCACCAATGCAAAAGCAGAGAACGCATCTCGTAGTAACAATGCGTATGCAGGGCTCATCAGTGCTGTACGCATACGCAAACTATAAGCATGGTGCACGTGGAGGAAGTCACCATAACGACGGGCCAAATAAACTGACGTCATGCATCCGCGAAAGCCGGTGCACTGACCAATAGTAGCTGAGTGCGCTAGAGTCCGTAGCAACCCATAGGAACAAGGGGAGGGACACACACATCACTAAAAAGGGGGCAGGCCACAGCCATGTAAACTCCCGTAGGTGTCCGTCTAACTAATGAAAGCCTCGCAAACTCGCACATGCGCGAGTGTAGTAGGAAGCAGGTATCAGATATCTAGCCAGCAGATGGAGCTTGAGTGCAAAAAGCATAGTGTAACTAGCAATGAGAAGTGGGCAGTGAACCTGTATTCCTGGCAGATGTCATCAAGGGCAGAGCAATAAGTGCAGAATCAGGAAAACAACAGGGGACAGTGGGGTGTGTGACCAGTGTGGGAATGTGAGAAATAAAACATGTGGAAACACAAGCAGAACAGGAATACATACAATCTTATAAAAAAACAACTGAGTTTCAGCTCCTCATTCAATCCCATTGGTGCCATGGTTCTAAATTCAAAAATGCATCTTGCTTCTTGCTGTAAAAGCAGCCTATTTCTGTGTCGTCGTCCCGTTCCCCCCCCCCCCCCCCCACACACACACACGTGATGGGGGCTGAACCTGCAAGATGGGCATCCAAGGAATGCTTGAGATGCTTAAAATGCCTGGCTACCGGGAGATGTTTGAGCTCAGTATCACAAACAGGACTCTGCAGCACTTTTCTGATTGTAGACCGGTGTATAGCGATACGTTCCTTCAGCATTCTGGCGATCTTCCCAATATAGCAAAGGCCACAGGGGCACTTAATCATGTACACGACATAGGGAGACTTGCAATTCAAAAATTCTTGATTTTTATTTGAACCCCACTTTATGGGTGTGAAAAGCTGGGGCCAATCTGCATAAATTGGCAATTCGTACACCCATAACAGCGGTAAGAACCGGGTTTCCTAGTAAGCCAATTCTTAATGGGCATGTATTTACTAGCTGGATCCGTTTCAGTTAATAGATTCCCTAAATAGCGGCCACGTCTGTAACATAGTAGGGGTGGTTACCAATCCTGCTGTCATTAGACAAAATGTGGCAGTGATTATTGATGCTCCGTTTAATGCTGCCCGAGGCGGTAGTATAGGTGCTGATGATGTTACATCGGTTCGGCTTTGGGTCATCCGTGTGCGGCTTTAAGAGTGCCTCTCTGTCAATTTGCCTTACCCTAGTTAGGGCATCTTTGATGTCACAACCACTTGGCCATGCTCAGCAATGCATCCTCTAACTCCATTGGATTGCTGGTAATCCTTTTAATGCGTAATAGCTGAGAAAAGGGCAGTACCTTTTTTAAGCAGAGAAGGGTGGTGGGTCATGGCATATAGTAAAGTGTTCCTATCTGTGTC
Source organism: Ascaphus truei (assembly GCF_040206685.1). Lineage (NCBI taxonomy): Eukaryota > Metazoa > Chordata > Amphibia > Anura > Ascaphidae > Ascaphus > Ascaphus truei. Next base: position 372,274,614 of record NC_134484.1, on the reverse strand, counting down.
TTTATGGAACAATCTCGTGGCAAGACCCTCCCTCCTGCGTTTTATAGACTGTAGTGTCCAGAAAGGAAATTTCCTTAGAGCTGAAACAAACAAAGCGGATCGTAGACGGATTGTTGCTAAAATATTGGATTTAGTCCAGAAGAGCGGCCTCAGAACCACTCCAAACAATGAAGATATCATCAATGTACTGCAGATATGCACACTGGAGACGTCTAGTGTAACCGAGATGCAGTCAAATGGTTCCAATTTAAGCTTACTGATCTTCAAAATAAAATCTATGGTGTCTTTGACATAAATGTCCATTCAGATGACCATATGCTGATGGAAAAAATCCACAAACTGGGATAGCGGATGGCATAAGGATCTTCTCGCCGATATTATAGGTCTGCACGGCGGGGCAGTGGCGGATTAGTGCATATTTGGAAATGTATAGAGGATAGGCATTCTAGGGTGCGGTTGTGTAAGACATTTGCCAGTGTCTTCAGTTATCCAGTCATTGGTGATCCCTAACCCGGATAATTAGAGCAATTTCTTTTTTATAGAAAACGGTGGGGTCCCCGGGTAATCGCCTGTAATTGTCAACATTGGCTAGTTGTTTCTCAATCTCCTGTTTGTAATAGGAATATTTCAGCAATACGATGCCGTCCCCCTTGTCGGCAGTTCTAATGATGATCTCCTTGGTGTTCCTAAGCACACCCACTGCAGATGTTTCCTCCTTGGTGAGATTATTGAAGCTGGTCTTCTGTGTTTTAAGACAATTCCTAGTCTCGTTTTCCAAGAGATTTATGAAGGTTGCAATGTTGTGGTTCATTGTATGTGGATCAAAGGATCTCTGTGCTCTGAATGTACTGGTGCTCGTAGAGTGGGTCAGCTGATCCCGTCCATTAAAAACATCTTTGAGTCTTAAATGGCGATGGAGCTTGTACATATCGACCTCCCAGCTGAACTTGTTTTGCGTGCGAGTGGGCACAAAGGATAACCTCTTGTGTAACACACTGAGCTGGGCCGCCATCAATATGTGATCCGACAGATTGTATATTACCGTTTCCTGGGTTGTACCCTCGATCCTCTGCCTCTCTTGCTTTCACGCTCTAGATAGCGCCGTCCTTCACCCGCCTCTCCTAACCGGTCCCTGGCGCCGACGTCAGGGATTGGTGGTATGGTGCGTCCGCCACTGGCTGTTCCTAAAAAAATGTCCTGCATACCAGGGCTGTCCGCTGTGTCTGAGAGGTCAGTGTTGCTGGTGACAAAACCCGGTTTGCCCGCAGCCTGGGAGTGTCTTGTACGTGAGATATTCCGCTCTGTGCCCCACGATTGGAAGAGGAGTCTCCTAGGCCAAGTACACAGCGGTATACTCTGCGTTCCTTATAGTCCGCAGTGACCAAACGTAGTTTTCTTTCTTAATTTTAATCAAGTTAAAACCTACATGTGTCAATTGTTGTGTGTATCTTATCAGTCCAATTGGTTCCTGAATCATTGGCCAAAATGTCCCTGTGTTTATCGTTAATAACCTCAATTTCTTTCTTTATTTTAACGATTTCCTTTCTGGTTTGTTCGATAACCTTATTAAGAATAGCAATCCATTTCTTGCAAAATTCAGAGTCGTTGCTTCCAACGGTCGGCTGGTTTTTAATTCTAAAAACTCGCGGCAACCATTTTTCTTTATGGTAATGGGAAAGCGTAACCCCAAGAAGGACAAAATCTACTTCACACTTCTTCAACTTGATAAGGTCATTGTATACATCAACCGGCTTGTCGGCCCCAAAACTGATTCAAGTGTTTCAGTGTATCTAATATTAGCAATTTCAGCATCACTATATAGCTAGCGGAATCTGTTAGGGTAGAAAAAATTCCTGGAAAGTCTGCAAATTCCTCCATGGAAAAAGGGTCTCATATATCAGTATAAAAATGGATGAGTGGCTGCCACAGTCCAAATGACTCCAAAAGCCCAGCTAAGGCAGATGGGACAGTATACATAAAGCCAGGTGCAAAACTCAAAAAGATCAATAGCCAGTAATGTAACAGTGTTGTGCACACAGCCTCCTCAATAATCCTGATGCTTGTCACATTGCTGTACAGACAGGACACCCTCATACAGAGGTAAAAGGGAAGATTTACAGTGTAGTGATAGGACCTGCAATTTTGTACAGTAAGTGTGTGTGTATGAATGTAAATAAAAAATAATAAAGAGCCCACAGTGTATATAGTGCTTTACAAAAGGTGTGTGGAGTGGGAGTGTATATAAATGTTGTGGGTAGGTGTGGAAATGTAAGAGGCTGTTGCATTACTAAAAGTGTGTTTAGATACTATGTGGTCCCTATTGGTATATAGGGATGGAATTACATAAAGTATTTGATGTGTAAGGGACAGCTGTGTGTGCGTGCATATAGCACAGTATGTAAAGACATGGCCTTTAGCACTCATGGGAAGAGAGAACAAGAAAGACCCCACCAACTCCCGCAGGGCCACTAACTTCTCTGCCGGGAGCCAAAACTGCATGTTAATGGTGTCTTTTTCAATCCCCAGGAAGCTAAGCACTTGGGTAGGGCCCACCATCTTAGCTTCAGCCAATGAGACCGCAAATCTGCTTCCTATTTCCTGAAAACACATTAACAAATTCCGAAACGTCATTTGACACCACATAGCCATGGCGACGCGTCTCCAGAAGACCTTGGTAAGTGCAGATTACAGAGGCCTTTGCAACTTCCCCGGCACTTAATTTAAGTGCCTTCGGGAAGCACGCGGGGGCCTCTGTAAACCCCGCGCCCCCGCAGACAATCTTTAATTAATTTGAAAAAATGAATTAATGTATGATCACTAATCAATAATCTTTAGACTTAACACATAACTCAAGTGAACCACATATATGAGGAAATAGGGTAGTAACTGATCACAGCAAAAAAGTAGGGCTGGAGGCTTGTGTCCAAAATGAAAATAATTTATTAATAGTGCATATCAGCAAAAAGAACAATAAAAGGTCCTCTGACGCGTTTCTCAACCGAAGGTGAGAAAGATAAAGCACCCTTCAGGTGAGAAACGCGTCAGAGGACCTTTTTTTGTTCTTTTTGCTGATATGCGCTATTAATAAATTATTTTCATTTTGGACACAAGCCTCCAGCCCTACTTTTTTGCTGTGATCAGTTACTACCCTATTTTCTCATCTCTACTTCCGGACTGAAGCACGCCACGCTATACCGAGACCAGAGATGTCACTACCGTGAGTACAGTCGCCGACAGCCAGTGTATCTGCATACCGCTCCAGCCGCCTACACCGACCGGTTGATGTCCGTGTACGGGGTGAGTGTAGTCATTATCTCCACTTACTCTATGTTACACGTTTTTTGATTCCCCGTGTCGGTTCACAACAGGGCTACATTGTGAGCAGGATTCTTCATTGCTACTTATATATACACTCTTGGTGCCGTGTCGGTTACTATTTTATGCCTTACATTGTCTTGGACTTGCCTTTGATACTTTGACTCTATGTTGATACCCAGTAGCACCAGTGTAGGGGAAAACTTTTACTTCTCCTAGCCCTACTACTGAATCACATATATATATACTACTTGGTGGAATATCACAAGTTTACTAATAAATAAGAATAATAGAACCACTCAGGCCTCACAGGGCCGTGCCCCCAATCACTGTGTCCACGCCCCGGTGGGGATTACCCCAAAGAACGGAGGTGCCCTGGGCACCTAACCACCTGGTGTTCATAGGAGCCAACCCATCCAAAGTATGTGGGACAGCTCTGTCCAACAAGAAGTGTTACTGTTGGTGCACTTGTAGATGGGGATTCCTGCCAGGTGCTCCAGTACCTGGTATCAACGACAGAAGAGAACAGTCTGTCCCACGCCGTCACTGTCAACGAAGGCGTCCGCCTCAGGTAGGGTGGTATCCAGCTGGAGTGTCCCACCGTGATGAGTCTCTAGCCTTGCGGTGGTGGTCCAGTCACAGGCCACAACTACTGCGTTGCGTTCTGCTGTGTCCCTGACACTAATGATGCTAAGGGGGGCAGTACCTGTCTAAAGGGCCTGTCCCTAAAGCAGCCACAAGCTAATTGGGGCTCAGGGCCTACCTTGGGCCTAAGTGGATAAGCTAGGCCTAGTCCAGGGAAGCACGCTTCCTGGACACTACCTCTCAGCTTCACTCCTTCTGCAGACTGGCGGGGTCTCCTCAGCGAGCGAAAAGTATCAATATCTGGAGCAGGGGATCCTCGCAGCCCTATTGACTTAGCTGTGGCACCTGATCCCACAGTCTCTGTGCATTGTGGGGCTTGTAGTCCCCATGAGCCCTGCATCTGTAATGGCCGCCGCTGCTGATCCTTTGCACATGCGTAACTGCACTGTGCATGCACGGCCACATTCAAGATGGCGGCGACCTGTAAAGGGAGCCGTCGGGAGCCTCCAGCGACTCGGTCGCCTCCTGCATACCGGCACTGCCTCCTCCCCGCACTCACGGGAGGTGTGTGCTCCCCGCCACCAGCACCTGCGTGCCCCCGCAACACAGAGGTAAGAGGGACATAGGGAGCCCAGAGGGGGAACCTGGCCACATATAACAACAGTGGAAGTGTATGTGGGTAGACTCTGGATACTTTATGTGATCTGCTGCTGTATATGCCAGGGATACTTAAATCATTACATACAGTGAGCTGCTGCATCTAAAGTTTGTAATTTGGTGTAAGAAGGTCTGCACCTATACCTCACCCACCCTATACATAGGGAATATATCTGTACCAGGCAGGGGTGTCATATGCCCCTGACGAAGAAGGCGGAAGCTTTCGAAATGCATAGGGTGGTCCCTGATACTCGGCGCCTGTTTGAGAGCCCACTCGCTGTTTTATGCCTTACACCTTCTACAGGAAGCATTCTGAAGCTGGCCCTTGTGCATCGCTACATGGTCGCGAAACATCATCTTGGGCATTTTCTCAGCTACTGTACATCAGGGGGTCTAGCAACTACCCAGCAGGTCTCCAGCATTACATATGAGAGGGGATACTCTCCAATATATCCACTGCGCATTACCACATCTGGTAAGTGGGTATTCCACCTACAGCAGCTGTGGTCTGTATGGGACATTTCACTTATGGATATTTTATATATATTTTAAATTTGTGTTTTAATAAATGTCACTCATTGCTATTCACCTGTCAGCTTCCATTAGTATTGTAGATCTTGATAGTTCATTGTATTGTATTGTGTAGTGTTTGTTTATTATAGTTAGTTTTTCTGTTACAGTATCACGCTATGTTTTATGTTTGTTTTTATTTTTCATATCTTTGATCTCACTATATACGGAGCACCTCCAGGATCTTGGCTGATTACATCAGGCCGGGTTTTTTTTTTATGTTTTGTGTTCATTTTAGCTTTATTATACGATGTTTTTTATGTACTATATTTGGACACATTTCCCTGGTTCCTAGGTTCTAGATTATATATTATATGTTATATAATTTTTATGTTTCTTCATGTTTCTTAATGTTGTTTAGATGTTTCTAATTATTCTATTTTTTTGTAAGTACGTGGTTATGTTTTATACTCCTATTTTCCCTTAATAATTAGCTTAAGATGTCAGCTATTTCATTATTGTTTTTATATGTTTCCTTATGAATAGGATGCTCCCCCCTTTTTCTGTTTTTTCTTAATTTTCTGATTTTAGTTCTTTTGATACTTGCATCGCCGTGATGCGCATGTGCAGTGATTAGCACTGCGTGCATACGTCATGGGGATGTTTATTGCATTCAGTGGGTCTGTGATATTCTATTGCTTGCCCTTAACCAATATGGCCACACTGCCTATGGGACTTTTTTTGCCCTTAGAACGGCACTGAGTCACTCTGCGCATGCGCGGTGACGCGCGTAGCATCATGACGTCATCATGTTCCGTTTTTTGGCGTGAAACGACCCACAGGTAAGAGGGTATTTAAAGGATGTTATTACATTGTGTTTTATCCTTGAAAAAGAACGCTGTGACGTTCAAAACGCGTTGGATGGGTCTCTTGTCACATTAAAGTGCCCTTTTAATCATTTTTTCGTCTTGGGTCCTTCCTGCTCCGTTTTTGCTGGTGCGCTTTTTGGTCTCGCTTTTCCTATTTTGAGGAATAGCCTCAGAGCAGAAAAGAAACATCTAACAAAAGACTGCTCTTCATTCAAAAACCTAATTTTACCTGTACTGTACTTACTGAAGCTTGGCATTGTAAACTGCCTCAAAAATAAATAGGTAGAGAATCCATAAAGGAGTTCTGGGGCTCAAGAGTAATCAAAGAGGAAAGATTGCTGGTCTCCCCTCAACATACTGTAGATAATATGTATGTATATCTGTATGAGGAAATCCAATCAAGTCCATATATGAATATATGGAATATCAGTCTGGGGGATTCCAGTATGAGGTAAATGTAATAAGATGGCGCCTACCTGGCCTCACTCTTAGTAAGAGCCCACAACTCCAGGAGAAATAAATGACGCCCAATTTTCTTATAAATCCATCAAACAACTGGCATAATTCCCCCAATAACGACTGCACTCCTCTCCCGCTGGACCGAGTGACTCACTGTTGCTGCTGGATGTGACTCTTGTCCTCCTCAGTCAGGGCAAAATCGGAGTCCTCCGGTGTGCTGCCCGCGATGGATCTGTATAGGATGAATGGGGGGGAAAAGGGACCTTGAAAAAGCACGTTATGCGTGAAACATGTCAGTCTTTGTATTACACATGATTCAACAAACTTTTTTATTTTTTGAAGTCACCCTCATTCTCTCTACTCCATCGGTGGTGCGTTGCAGTCTTTTCCCATTCGTTCTACTCAAGAATAAATATATTGGAACTGCAAGAAACCTGTGTCGGAATCTGTATTTTCACACAACATGGATCTTATGGTATTTTTAATGCTTACAAACCAGCATTGAATCTGAGGAACATTTTATTTTTAGAATCGTGCAAAGAATATCTGTTTAAGATCCTCAATTCCTGTAATCCTATTTAGAAAATGTGTGGTATCCTTAATACATGTATCTATATTCCTGTAAGGAATCCGCTCCTGGCTTTGATTCTAGCCTTGCAGACCTCTGCAGGTTACAAAGTCTCCCTCTGGCAATCAATGGCACATGTGCTGCCTCTCATTGCAGTTTCAGCCCTGTGCTCCATCATTGGAGGAATGCTCACACACCTCCCTCCTGTGATTGGCTTGCCGCCCTTTATATGCTGGGCTTTGGCACTGATTCAGTGCCGAGCATAATCCTTCTCTGGATGTTACTGTGCTCCGTCACAAGCCTCCTGGCTTGCTTTCGTTTGTTTACTAACGTCTCTAGTTCTCATCTCTAGTTCCTGAGTATCCGGAGGCCTGCTGGTACTCTCCATGTCTGTGTTCCGGTTTTACCTGAGGCCTGCTGCTACTCTCCACACAGAGGTCTGTGTTCCTGTGTTACCTGAGGCCTAGTGCTACTCTCCATGCGGAGGCCTGTGTTCCTGTGTTTCCTGAGGTCTGCTGCTACTCTCACGTAGAGGCCTGTTTCGGACTCCTGTGCTAAAGCACTGGTTTGCCAGCTCTGGATCCTGTTACTTGCTGCATTCTCCCCTTGCAGAGGTTACCTTCAGTTTCCTGAGGACTGCTGCTACTCTCCACGCAGAGGCCTGTTTTGGACTCCTGTGCTGAAGCACTGGTTTTTCCCCGGCGCTGCCCCGCGGTGTTCTTTGGCCAGCCGGCTGTCTCCTCCTGCAGAGACCAGTGTCATGGGCAGAGGACGCTCCTCGCGCAGAGGTCACTCCCGCACTCATGCTCCTACGCTGAAGAGGAGATCTCCTGTCTACCTGTTGTCGAACTCCTGCCTGAATAACGACAATGCTGCCTTCTCCAATCCTGACCCTGCTATGTACGACTATGAACTGCGCAATCCGGATCCGACTACGTGGTCTCAGGTCGGTGATTATGTAACCCCACCTCAGCCCCGCGGTCCAGTCCTGGTTTGTGGCGTGCACAACCGTGACAATTCTGTCCAATTGGTTGAAGAAAAAAAATCAATATATTTGGACAATGATTGTAATAAACTATTGGATCCTGATGCGATCGGAAAAACCGGGAGGATTATCACAACCCTTCTGTATCTTGGGTATTAGGTATAATACTGAGATGTAGGGGACTGTTTAACAAAAATGAGGCTGTATTTTGATTGATAAGATTATTATCCAATACACAATTTGAGATATTAGTAGAAATTTCAGAAGTAGGATCCCATTTTAGTTTACAATAATGATCCCCATTGCTAAGTTCGTGAGTTGCCTTACTGATATATTTATCCTTATCTTGAAACACTAGCTCTGCCTTTACCCATCTTTTTAATCATAGCACTTTTTTTTCCGTAATTTTTTCAGTGATATGTATTAATTTCTTGAAAGATTACAATGCTTAATCTACCTGTTCTTAGTTTGGAAGTATTAGATTCATAAATGGTTTTAATGATGAATTTAAAACAGGGAGACAAAATGTGCTAGGATTTCTGAATTTCACATTAAATTGATCAGGGGGATCACCAAAGGGTTTTTCAGACATATCAGGTAAAATATTTGACATTAATATACCTTTTTTTACTTAATATTCCTAAAGAAGTCAACTTGTAATTCAAAACAATCACCTTTGTTAGTTGGGATAAATCCCAATCGTTTTAATGATACTTTTATTCTGCCACCATTAGAGTCTGAGAGGAAAGATTGCAGATTAAATCTTCTATTTCAGGTAACGGGTTCTTGGTCTTGTAATTCTTTTTCCTCCGTCCACATCTCGTCCGACTTCCGTATTGTCTTAGTCTGCCCTTGTTTCTTCTATTGTCCTGTCCGGAAGAGGAAGCGGTGAAAGACGTAGAGAATGCTCCAGATGTATCTCTCCTTTCTCTCGGTTACAAACGTATTAGTTGGTACTTCATATCTGTACATCTGGCATCATCCACCTCTCCATATATAAGTCTGATTCAATTCATAATTATGTGTTATGTTTATGTAACACACTCCCCCCCCCCCCCTCCCAATCGCAGATAGGGACCCTATGGGGAAATCTAGGTGCATTACCAGGTGTGGTGCAATACCTGTCAGGCTCACAGGAGGGCTGAGCCTCCTCCAGTGAGAGGCTGGGGTGTATCCTGGAACATACTTACATAAACAGCGCCTCCACCTGTGCAGGATCATAGAGCATAGAATAGCCCCTAACACAGGACATCATACACAGTAACCACATACACCAAAGTATATATAAACAGTTTACTGTATATGCAGAACAGAACCATAACATTTCATCAACAGTACATTAGTGTCACCCTGTAACACTGGCCTCCTAGGGCCATAACCCCATACCAGGTACCCAAGAGTCCCACAACCCCACCCCTTAGGTGTGATCAGCGCCATACTAGATGAGGTGTAAAGTTGGTTCACTTGGTGACTAATACCTGCCCGGGGCTCCTGCACCTGGGTACAGCAGAACAACAGGAAGAGGATCCATCTGCGTCCAGCGCCGAAGCATCAAACAGGGTGGTCTCCACATACAGATGGTCTCTAATCTGTAGTGAGATAGGTCTGGTCCAGACCTCACTTGTCAGGGCCACGCAGCACTGCAGCTGTGTCCCTGAACTAACCCACTGCAAAAGGGGCAAGGTTCCTAACTGAAGGGGTCTTCCCTAAAGCAGCAACTAGCTAGGATGTGTCGGGCCTAGCTGGGGCCTAGGGGGTAACCTGGCCTAGTGCAGGAGCCACTTGCTCCCTGCACACACAACCTCCCCCTTCCTTGTCCCAGCACCGACTGACTCACTATCCTCAGCGCGCCAAATGTATCCCTTTCCTCAGGGGAAGCTGTAACCCTATGGCTCCCTGGCGGCAAGTGACCTACCTACCCCTAAGCATCCTGGGTGTTGTAGTTCCCCATGGCCCTCTTTTGCATTGGGGCCGCATGCGCGACAATGTAATGGCCGCTGCTACTCTTAACTGCGCATGCGCAACTGTGTACAGGCATACCCCGCATTAACCTACGCAATGGGACCGGAGCATGTATGTAAAGCAAAAATGTACTTAAAGTGAAGCACTACCTTTTTCCTACTTATCGATGCATGAACTGTACGGCAATCGTCATATACGTGCATAACTGATGTAAATAACACATGTGTAAAAGGCTCTATAGTCTCCCCGCATGTGCACAGCTTCGGTACAGGTAGTGAGCCGGTATTGCTGTTCAGGACATGCTGACAGGCGCATGTACGAGCTGCCGTTTTCCTATTGAGCGATATCTACTTACTCGCGAGTGTACTTAAAGTGAATGTCCTTAAACCGGGGTATGCCGGTAATGGCTGCCGCGTCGTGCGATCTCCTGCGCATGCACGAACACTTGGGCCAACCCCAATATGGCCGCCGTAAGACCTAGGTTCTATACTGCGCATGTGCGAGCTCCTGCGCATGCGTGAACGCATTTAACATGGCGGCGCCCTGCAGCTGTCGCTGGGAGCCCCCGGCGATGCGATCGCCCCCGCAGCTCCCTGACATGCCGCGGGGGTCCCCGTAACAGAGCCGAGGTAAGGGGGCACCCGGGGAGCCCGGCTACATTTACATTTATAAAGCTACCGTTGAAGTATAGCTTTTTTAAATCTTCTGTTGCAGCTGTCAATTCCTTTAAGAACTTGTTATAGTCTTCTTGTAAATTAATTTTATTTGTCAGTAGTTCTTTTGTTTTCGCTACATCAGTTAATGTGGTCTTCATTTTCTTATCCAGGCTCTCTAGCATAAAGAGCATCAAGTCTAAGCTGCATTTATTAAGTATTCTCTATTTTTCAACAAACTCTCTATTATTCTTACACAGAATAGGATGCAGATTAACCCTTAAGTCTAGTGGAATGCGATTAACTTTCAAATATGACAGTAAGGTTGAGCTATGGAGCGGCAAGCTAATATGTTTTCTGGATAATGAATCAACCTGTCTTTGTAATCTGATTGCATCAAGTTCTTGCAAATTCAATGGTATAGATTCAATTTCCCCCCAAAATTCTTTCTTTATCAGAGATAGTATACATCAAAGTCTCTGCAAATGTGTCTACAGTACTACTAATGTCATAAAAATACATATCTTCGGTGCACCCTAATACCAGTGAGATTCAAATCAACGACAGTCCAAAAATATACAAATGGATTGGGGTACTTACATACAGTAGGGTTTCATCTTTGAATTATCTAGTGCAAAAATAGAGGATCAAGAGAATTCCAAAAGGCTCCTGAACTGCTGTCCAAAACACAAGGTCTTCACTGCATTCGTAGTTTAAAACCAGAGACAGCACATAAAACACAGACAAAGCTCAGTTTTAACACATCCAGTGAAAATCATACATGGTACAGTGCCTAAATATATATGTATAAATATCTATTAAGTAAAATGGTCTTTTAGTTTGACATTTTTGGCCAAAATTGTTGTAAGCCCCTGAGCCAACGTCACGGCAGACCACAATTCAGGGGTCCCTAACGCTAATATAAATTCTTAATAACCTGTGTAATAACAGGAAGAATGATTTATAGTAAATCTGTCAATATTAGTTGCAAAGTTCTAAGTCTGATTGAAGCCTTAATTAACCTGTACATTACCAGGAAAGGCACTCTGTATTAGAGATGTCACAACCATCCTGCAAGCAAACAAGTTCCCCTGTGTGGAAGCTGCTATGGAGTGAGCCCTTAACCATTTAAATGTGGGAGGGGGTGAGCTTAAATTAAGTAGGAGGTTGCCAACCTCCAATCAGCCAGGACTAGCTGAAACACAATTGTAAAATATACTGGACACCTAACAAGCTCCTATTGAACCCCCAAAATAACCACAACATATATATAAGCATATGAGTGTCACAGAGGAGTGCTACTGAGCATGGCAATATATATTTAAAACCAGAGACAGCACATAAAACACAGACAAAGCTCAGTTTTAGCACATCCAGTGAAAATCATACACGGTACAGTGCCTAAATATATATATGTATAAATATCTATTAAGTAAAATGGTCTTTTAGTTTTACATTTTTTACATTTTTGGCCAAAATTGTTGTAAACTGCATTCGTAGGCAATAATCTGCCATGTCGACAAGTAATAATTAGAGAAAGTTGAGTACATATTGAGTATAAATTACAGTTCTAATGACTGGTATAATGAAACATCTTAATTATTCTATTATAGGATAGCTTATAGAGACTTTAAGTAAATACATTATTTCCTCTTTTAGATTAGATACATTGTTTAGATACACTATTTACTTTTGTATAGTTTACGTTTTTGAATATTAATTTGTATAGTTAAGAATCATAGATTTTATAATTTACGGGTCACATACACACGGAACACCTTTTTATTAATATGTTTTTATTTTATTTATAATTTATTTATAATGTAAGTGTGTGTGTGTGTGTGTGTGTGTGTGTGTGTGTGTGTGTGTGTGTGTGTGTGTGTGTGTGTGTGTGTGTGTGTGTGTGTGTGTGTGTGTGTGTGTGTGTGTGTGTGTGTGTGACATTGTTATATTATTTATTAAATGTTTTACCAGGAAGTAATACATTGAGAGTTACCTCTCGGTTTCAAGAATGTCTTGAGCACAGAGTTATGATGACAAATAATACATGGTTACAAATACATAGTTACATAAGTGAACAGGGTATACATTATATACAAGACATTGCATGCACAGTTAAAGATAATATATATTATAGGCGTATGCAAATTGTGTGAGGGGGGAGAGAGTGAGTCTCAGGAGGGGGGTTGAGTGGGGTAATTGACGGAGGGGGGGGAGAAGTGAGAGGAGAGAGGGGTGAGTGAGGAAAAGAGGGAGTAAGAGTGAGACGCAGGGGAGAGAAATACATGTGAGGCGGGGGGATTGAGTGAGTGGGTTAATTAATGGAGAGAGTGAGAGGTGGGAAGGAGGAGAGAGAAATTCATGGGAAGAGGGAGGGAAATAGAGGGGGCTTGCAAGGTGTGAAATGAGGCACAAGGTAAGGGGAGGAGGGGCCCGGTCAGAACTGAAGTCCTGGGTCCCGGGAAATCTGTCTACAGCCCTGTTGCTACCAATCATTCTACATACCACATTTCTGCTGTGAAAGACCACACTGAAACCAGACATACAGAAATATTATAGTATATTAAAAAATTGTCTACCGCGCACTCAAAGAAGATATATTCAGAATTGGTACAAAAGTTATACGCTTACTGGTATCCAAAAGTAATGCAATAACCATATAAAGAAGTATGATGCAGCACACAAACATCAGAGTAACAAAATACAGTGCAAAAAACGGTAAAGAGAAGGGAATAAAAAACACACACACAAAATTATACAAGTGCAAAAAATGCACAAAGCTGTCCAAATTGAAAAGGGGGCAACTTATACATTTCAAGGCAATAACCCCTTTCTTTTACCCCATTCCAGCATAAAAAAAATACAGTACCTCCCTATAAAAACCATCAATGGTTCAATCAAATCCCTTCTTGAGCTCAAGATATGCTGCTGAAAGTTTTGGGTTCTGATGTCCTGCAGCGACTGCTGATGTCCAAGATAGCAGCGCCTCTGTGTTCCCCACGTGTCTGTCTCCTACAGTATGCAGTGGGCCACAATAAAGGTAATCAAATGTTGCATATATTAAAACAAAAAAAGCTGCTTGAATTGCCTCTTAAAACACGAATTCTACCCCCCCCCCTTTTTTGTTTTTTATTATTTGTATATGTAAAGCATGTGACAATGTATCATTCTACCTTCTTACCTAAGTTGGTAATCGTTTCGTGATCCTGTTATATAACTATCAAAATCTTGACTGTGTGTAACTCAGCAGCTACAATGTATCCTGATATTACTAAGGTAACATTATCTACTGTATTGTTACAGTTTAGAGCTAAAACTGCTGGGAATATTGGCAACAAACAGGAAAGTGTTGCAAAGATCTTGCACTGCTTGGGAGGTGGGCTAGACCCTGCTGTAGAAATCAAAGGATGCTTTAAAATGCATAAAAATGGGATTAAGAGTTGAATAATAAAAAAATGCAGTAAGTTATCTAATACTACAGAACTGATTTATTAAAAAAAAAAAAAATATATATATATATATATATATACTGTATATATATATATATATAAAAGATTGTACATGTTTTGCTGTTTTAAGCTTACCTTGAGGTGGGTATGCCGGAGGGGATAGTTAGACTTTTTGTTTAGTATTTGTTTCTGCTCAATTCTTGATTCTGGATACATAAGTAGCATGAGAAAGCCCAGCACATTCTTGAGCCTACTGCAGTTCTCTCACTGGGATGAATGTAGCACTCTCCTTTGTCCTATTCATTCATTTACTCACCACTCTCTACCTCCACCCTGGCACTCTCACCCTTCCTGTGCCCCCTTCAATCAGCTTATTTGTGTCCTGTTTGCCATCAGTCTCAGAGAGTCCCCTTTTTCACCATCCACGGATGTTCTACATTTTACTAACGCGAGCAAAGGTTTCACCCATCTCTAATAGGAGCACGTACTGTACACCGAGTGCCGGAACTAGTTATTGCACCCGTGTGATAACCCCTTCCGGCACTTGGTCCATGTATCCTGTACAATGTATGTGTGTGACATATATTTTTCATTTATTCTGAGATTTCCATAAAAACATAATTATAAACATAGACACATATTTACTGAGCAGTGCTAAGCCATCGGATGCCTTCCAGCACAGGAAGACATACTTACTGCCCATTCAGCAGTGTGGGTTTGTGTTTGGTTGAGAAGAAATATGGGTCAGGCCACTAAAATCAGATAGGTAGCAAAGTCTAGAGAGAACGTATAATTACACTGTACCTACAAAGTAATAGAGAGGGAATAACCCTGGTCCACAGAGGAAAAACAGCATAACCAAAGATCGAATCCCCTCTATCAAGAAACTGTATTTCTATTAACCATATAATCGATAGTCAGAAGACAGAGTGGCTAAATGGTACAATAAACAAAACAAAAAACGGTTTTGAATTTGAATTGTATTATACCGGTTAATGAAAGTTGTCAGGATTTTTCAAAGACATTATAAATAAAAACTATTCATCACTAAAAAGCCATTAGTAAAATGGTAAGACTAGCACAATCTCCATCTCGGGATTCCAGTTGCGGAATAAAAGTTTCTCTACTGAATAGAAATGTAAGAATTAACAAGCAGGAATAACTTAATGACACAACGCTCACCAGATATTGCTGATGAAGGATAGCCGGTGCAAGAGGGAGACTATTGCTAAGCAAGTAAATGAGAAGACACAGAGAGTCTTCCACAGATCCCTTCTATCACTGCACAGCCAGGCTATAATGAATTAATGGTAGGGGTACAATACTCCCTGATCTATAGTCACAGAAACTGTAAGGGATACAGAAAGCAACCGCACCCAAATAGAATTAACAAGCATCAGATTTCGACACTACAGTATCTCACATAAAGAATGACCAAGGAGGTAATTTTGCCTGAAAAATGCACCAAGCAATATTATTCTAATAACTGGTACAATTGTTCTAATATGAATGTACTGCTATGCCAATTTCAATGTCTAAAAAAAAATGTTTACACATTTGTATTTTAGATTTTCCGTAGATTTTGACCTTTCCTATCCTTATTGATTTGACTATCTTCGCCCTGTAAACAACGATTAATATTTTAATTTACACAAATTAACAAAGAAGACAACATTCTCAATGTGATATACCGTGGGAGAGAGGGGGAGAGGAAGGGAGAGTAGGTGAACCTCTGCTCAGCTAATTTAGCGGAGCAGAGGTTCACCTGCTCTCCCTTCCCCTCCCCCTCTCTCCCACGGTATATCAGTAATACAGGAGTTGTCTTGACTCCTTTCTTACCTCTAGCTCGCACAAAAAATATTATTACATATATATACATGATCATTTATCTATACATTTTAGAAGGACAATGTCAGGATTTCTGTCTATGAAACTAGATTTCTCATCATGGCAAACTTCAGCCGATTCCCTCTTTGAGGGGGAGAACACTGAAGGTCCCTTTGAGGATACCAGTGTCCCAAACATTAATCATTTCTTTCAGTGCCTTGACAAAACATATAGATCAAGAACCAACCTGTGGTGGGAGACCTTTAGCCTGAATAAATACATAAAAACTAATATTATACCCAGAGGTCATAGGTCTCATTTAGCTCCAGCACACCATATTACTGACACTGAATTTCAAAAGAAATGGGACAACATCTTACACAGATGCTCACATGACCTTATGAAACTGTTATTGGAATTTCAGACAGAAAAATTAAACACTGTTAATAAAGAAATTGAGACACAATTAGAAGATTTAGGTACTTGGAACAGTCATGTAGAATTCTCCGATTTAGAATTAAAACTACAGAATAATATAGACAAATTCAAAAAAGAACTTCAAGATAGAAAACATAACAAATTTCTACGAGATCAAAAAGACTATAAGGAAGAACGTATATATAAATATCATTTCCAAACTACTAAGAAAACTAGGAAAACACCACATACTGACCCCCCCTCATCTACTGACTGGGACACATCCGAGGGGGAGGAAGACAATTCGAGATCCTCAAGTACTCATACACAAGGCAGCCTTCCTTTTTTAGAACATCCCCGTGCCCCCCAATATTCAAGAGAAGAACGCGGAGGGGGAAAGGTGGAAAGCCTAAGGGACAGAGAGGTTTGGGGTTTCGGGAAGAAATTACGCAGAGGCAGACGCCAGATGAACAGGAGACTATTCCATTAATATCAGATGAATCCGAGAACTTACAAGTCATAAATCTATCAAGTTTTCAACTAAATGACACGCATACACGTGTACTCTCTAAGGGACTTTCATTTACTCCTTCCAAAGACCTTGATTACTTTGAATGGATTAAAGATCTCCATTTATTTAGCAGAAAACTTCATCTCCATAAATTCTTCACTAGACGCAAGACCACTATGGCCACTCACCAAGGCCTAGAGCAGGTTGATCAAACTAATCTCGCGAACCTAAGACTCTTGACAGAATTACAGGAAGAATCTGATAGACCTCCAGGAGAAGACCCCTTTAGAAACCTAACCCCAAAGTTCAAGTTTTGGCCTCCAGATACTAGCCCTAACATCAATGTCTTTGTGGAGATGGTTTCCAAAGACATTGAAATCCTTAAGAAAGGTACTAAAATGGATAACTTGGACACTATCGAGAGAGCAGCACTCAAAGTACTCTCAGAAGAAAAATCAATAGTTATCAAACCTTCTGACAAAGGGGGCAATTTAGTTATACTAAACAGCACGGACTACGTAAAACAAAACAACAAAATCTCGAGTGACTAAAATTGCTATAAAATCCTTGATAGTAATCCTACATTGAAATTCAATATGGAACTTAAGGGTATTCTCGATTGGGGTATAGAGAACAAAGTTCTCACCCAAAAAGAAAAAGAGTATCTGTTTGTCCCTACACCCAGGCTAGCTACCTTCTATTCACTCCCCAAAATTCATAAAAACAAGCATCCACCACTCGGAAGACCCATAGTATTGGGTATGGGTAACCTTACTGAACAAGTAAGCCAGTATGTGGATACAATTTTAAGACCTTATGTTACCAGTTTACCATCCTATCTAAAAGACAGTAGAGATGTTCTGCGTAAACTGGAAGGGGTTATTATTGATGACAATACCCTCCTAGTATCTTTAGACGTAGAAAGTCTATATTCAAGTATTCTACATGACACAGGTATCCAGGCAACCCAATACTACTTGAACATGAGGGGCGCCTGTTTCCAAAAACATAATGAATTTGTCATTAAGTTACTCAGATTTGTCCTCACTAAGAATTTCTTTATTTTCAACAACAAACTTTACCACCAGACCCAAGGTACAGCAATGGGGCCTACGTGTGCCCCATCATATGCCAACCTGTACCTGGGCTGGTGGGAAGCTGATACGGTATTCTCCGAAGAATATGAAAAGTACACAGTCAACATTGTTATGTGGTTAAGGTACATCAATGATGTGCTACTTCTGTGGCACAGAGATGAAAAAACCCTCCAAGAATTCATTGGAATCCTGAATTCAAATCAGATTAATCTAAGACTCACTCTTGAATATAATCTGAATGAGATCAACTTTCTAGATCTAAAGATTCTGAGAGGTCAAAATAACGAGTTACAAACTACCATTCATCGCAAGGAGACAGCAACAAACAGCCTTCTCCTGGCTAGCAGCCACCATCCAAAAAAATCTGATCCGAGGGATACCAGTGGGACAGTTTCTGCGAGTCTACCGAGTCCTTTGAACTCGAAGCCACCAAAATGAAACAACGGTTTCTAAAGAGAGGTTATTCCAATGCCATAGTGAGACGGGCCTATAGGCGAGCAAAAACCACACCTAAACATCAGCTCCTACAGGAGAAAGTTCCAAAAGACCAGATTAAACTAATACGGGTCATTGGAATTTATAACTCTCAATGGCAGAATATAACATCAATTTTGAAAAAACACTGGCATATCCTTACTGCGGACCCAGTCCTCCAACAGGTTTTGAAACCCTACCCTAGCATTACCAGCAGATGCCCAGATAATCTGAGGGACATTCTGACACACAGCCATTATGATGAACCCATGAACACCACATGGCTACCGGTAAGACCAGCCGGCACTTATAAATGCTCACAATGCCTAGCATGTAATCATGTTAAATCAACCAAGAACTTCAAAAATTGGGACAACACTAAGGTATTCACAATAAGGACATTTATTAATTGTAAGACCATTGGTGTGATCTACCAAATAGAATGCTCCTGCAAGAAAAAATACATTGGCAAAACTAAAAGACAATTGAAAAAAAGAATCCTAGAACATTAGGAGATATCAGAAACCAACTTGATAAGCCAGTTGCACGCCATGTCCAGGAGTATCACAATGGGGATCACAAAGTCCTTAAATTACTATTATAGTAATTTGACACTGCCACTTTGAGACTTTAAATAAAGGGTCTAATCTGTGATAGCGACTTGCTATTTCAGGCACTGTGCCAGCTACTAGACATATAGTGTCATGATGTATTTTAATACTTACCCTCTTTTCATGCACCATTTATTTTAAAATCAATTAAATAAAAGATATTTTTAAGATTGCCGTATAACATTAGTGATATTGAGTGCTATTATCTACTGAGTTCTTTTTTCTTTTTGGTGTATTGCTTAACATTCTCAATGTACCATTTTATTCTCATCCAATACCGCCAAGCTCCCCCCCCCTCTACCCCCCCCCCCCAAATATATTTTCTGTATTCAGTTATTCATCTCTCGTCAGGTAATGTCAGATTTAATAAAACTTTAAGTAATCACCATAGCACAAAACTGCAAATAAATGTTACAAAAAAATATCTATGTGCATCTTCATGAAATATACATTGTTTTCAAGACCAGAAACTATAAAAGTCTTCTTGCATATATTGCAGTATGTCAGATTTCTAGAGGAAGGTGTGAAGCATAATATGAATATAATATAATGTACATGGGATCTAAGCCTCTAAAAGATACATACATGAAACATTCAGACAATAGAAGGCGCGGTCCTGCATTCCAGCCATTTTTTAGTTGGAGATATTGGTTCTAAAAGGCTCAACTATTTAACCCTACAGTTTTTGACTTTCAACCCCATATGTCTCCCTACGAACTTCCTTATTGTTTTGCTATTCTCCTCTGTTCCCTTTCAAAATAAGCATGTCTTTAGGGGGCTGGAGATGGTGAAATCTAAGGAATTTGGTGCGTTGTTCCAAGCTTTCCTCAGCACACAGTATATCTTATTGTACCGTGCATACTGGCCTTTCCACTAAGTAGTTGATTTTCAAGTACCTACAGTACAAGGTTCAACAAAGTATCTGGCTGCTCCTCCTTCTCTTATCGTGCACCTCACAACTGGAACAACCTACCTGAGACTCTCACAGCCACCACCAGTCTAAGTTCTTTCAAAACTAAAGCTGTCTCACATTTTAATCTGGTCTCTAACTGGTATATACACCTATAACATATATTATCTCTTACTGTGCATGCAATGTCTTGTATATAATGTATAACCCTGCTCCCTTAATGTAACTATGTATTTGTCATCATAACTCTGTGCCCAGGACATACTTTAAAACGAAAGGTAACCCTCAATGTATTTCTTCCTGGTAAAACATTGTATAAATACATAATACACTGGTATGTGCATTTGTCTACCTGCATATCATTGTTGAGAGATATAGGGGTTAAAAATAGTGCATTGGTCCATTGGCAATACTGCTCTAGGGGGAAGGTTTCCCACTGGTGTAGTCTTCAATTAGGCTTAAAATAACTATATTGTTACCCTAGAGGATTGCTAGTGCAGGACTCATTTCAGAAACTGTATTTGATATAGATATGAATGATAGTACATCTGATTAGCTTCACCTTGAACACATTACAATAATATGCTAGGAGTGAGGGCAATGGACAAACAAAGGTTCTTTATCCCACAACCTTGGAATAACCAGTCTTTTGTTTGTATCCCAGAACTTATAACTTATGCCAGGATTATCCCTGACACTTTCTTATCACCAATGCCCGACCAGACCAGTACAAGCTCTCTTTGTCCCACAAATGCCAGCTCTGCACCTTTCCATCAGCCCACCTGCAGCAGCATGAGAAACATTTAAACGTGGCAAGAACAACGCAACCTCTCAACTTTCAGTTGACCTCACCTAGAGGACAATGTTCAGTGCATTTAACCTTAATATATAACTATATATATATATATATATATATATATATGAAAAAGGGCAAAATAAGGTGCGCAAAACTACTTATCAACAATAGTAAAAATGGTGTCAAATGAGTGCTGCCGTAATGTAATGGATGTACACAACACCAATAATATACAAAAAGACAAAATACAAAAGGCTCAATTCAGAGACAACAGGTGGTTAAATGTCTAACACCTGTGGGATAAATACGTAAAATATCCTTAGAAGAATCCAGGACGAGATATGATCTATAAAAGAGAAAATGCCAATATAGTGAAGTACGTTTTATCATATAAATAAAGCGCAAGAAAAGTGGCTACTTACAATGTAGCTGAAATAAACAGGCATGTAAGGATAAAATCCTTCCTGTGACAGCAGCAGAGGGGCTGGTGATGTCAGGAACTCCTCTCAGGTTACACACTGTGTTCACAATCACTGAAGTTCCCTTGGTTGAAAGTGAACTACACAGTCCCAATAGCCTTGAATAAGGCTTTCAAGCACAGGCAGGAGAATAAAATGTCCTTACTTCAGACAGGCACTGTTAAATTGCCCCCCAAGCCCACGCTCTTTTGAAATTCTAGTTGGCAAAATCTGCCTCCCCTTTTCTAAGCCCATCTTGCTCGCTGGCATCTACCACCCCCCTAAAGCCCCTCTATCACCCAGTTTCTTGGCTCCATTTCCTCTCTGAACGAGAAGAGTGAGCTGCTAGTTCTAGGGGATTTCAACTTCAACTGGCTTGACCCTAAAAACCATAAAATCCAGACACAACTCAAGTCACTTAACCTATCACAACTCATTTCCCAACCCACACGGACAAACCTGAAATCGCATAACCATTCCTTGCTAGACTGGATTCTCTCCTCAAACCCCAGCAGAATCCAATCCTCTGGCATCCTTCCGGACATTTTCAGTGACCATGCAATAGTGTACTGTGTAAGGAAAATTAAACCGCCCCAATCAAGTCCTAAAGTTCTCCTCACTAGAACATTTAAAAACTTTAACCCACAACAGTTTCTGGATGACCATACCAACTGCCCATGGCACAGAATCGATTTAATTCCCGACCCTGATTCTGCACTCGACTATTTCCAATCCGAGTTCTTAAAACTCTGTGATACCCATGCTCCACTACGCAAAATAAGGGTACGAGGGGCCCACCTTCCATGGGTTACAACTGACCTTATTGCACTCTACCAGCTCAGGGATACCTTGTGGAAAAGCTACAAAGTAACTGGCACTACCAAGGATCTCAATCACTACAGATGCATGCAGAACATGTGCACAAGGCAAACAAGGCATGCAAAAGCACAATATTACTCTGACAATCTCCACCAAAATACAACAAACCCAGCTAACGTCTGGAAGGTTATCAACAATATATTCCAGCCTCCTAACCATCAACAACCAAGTAATATCACTAAGGGGGATATTACTCTGACAAACCCCACTGACATTGCAAATGCATTCAATGATTACTTCGTGGGGTGTGCCACTAACTTATTAGCAAAACGCAGCCCAAACCACAAACCTGAATCTCATCCTGGGAGTACCCCTATAGTCCCACCCCCTCTCAACACTGCCCACAATTTTCAATTTGGCCTAGTATCTGAAGAGGAGATTATACAAGCGCTCCTCAAACTAAAACTAAGCAGCCAATGTGGACCCGACTTACTACAATCTAGGTTCCTACGACTTGGTGCCCCAGCCATTGCCAAACCAATTGTTTCCATATCCTGTCTGCAGGCCATATCCCTAAGACCTGGAAAACTGCCAGAGTTGTCCCTATCTTCAAAAGTGGGGACAAAAACACTGTCTCAAACTACAGACCAATCTCACTTCTCCCAATTCTATTCAAAGTCATGGAAAAATGTGTCCACTCCCAATTAAGCGATTTCTATACCAAGACAAATTTCCATAGCCAATTCCAATCTGGGTTTCGTCCCAAACACTCCACCGTAACTACCCTGCTAAAAGTTTGCAATGAAATCCAGTGTGGAATGGAACGGGGACAACTCACTGGTGCAGTATTCCTGGATTTTGCAAAGGCTTTTGATACAGTTGATCATGCTATCCTGCTTAACAAACTCCAGAGCTCTGGAATAGGGAAGCATGCTTTAAACTGGTTTCAGACCTACCTATCAGGAAGATCCCAACATGTGTCCATCTCAGGCTCTATCTCCAACCCCCTGGATATCACCTGTGGTGTCCCGCAAGGCTCTGTTCTGGGGCCCCTACTCTTCTCAGTGTTCATTAATGATCTTCCCACAGCTTGTAAGGAAGCCTCATTACACATGTATGCAGATGACAAAATCCTATATGCACACAGCCATAGCCTCTCTGACCTTCAACACATACTTCAGTCTGACTTTTTCAGACTTGAAAACTGGATTTCCCAAAACAAACTGTTTTTAAACACTGACAAGACTGTAACAATGGTATTTGGGACCAAGACTAAATTCTTAAAGCTTCCAGCGACTGAGCTCCATATTAGAACCAACACTAACACCACCCTAACTCCTGTTACCAGTTTTAAATACCTGGGCTTATGGTTTGACTCCCACTTAACATACGGGATGCACATTGATACCCTGACAACCAAGACCTATGCCAAACTAGGGGTACTTTACAGGAACAAATCCTCCCTAAGTCTCCTGGTCAGAAAGCGTATCGCACAGCAGATGCTAATGCCAATTATTGACTATGGAGACATAGTATATGGCACGGCACCTCAAACCCACCTTAGCAAACTTGACACCCTCTACAATTCAATTTGTCGTTTTGTTCTCCAATGCAACTACAACACACATCACTGCGAAATGCTCAAAGAACTAGATTGGTCATCACTAGAGTCTAGGCGCAAAGTTCACCTTTCCTGTCTTGCCTTTAAATTCTTTATGGGCAAGCTACCCAGCTACCTGAACAAGCTCCTCACCCCTACCACATGCAGCACCTATCATCTGAGATCTGACTCCAAAAGACTGTTCATGGTCCCAAGGCTCAACAAAGTATCCGGCCGTTCCTCCTTCTCTTACCGTGCACCCCAAAACTGGAACAACCTACCAGAGACTCTCACATCCAACACCAGTTTAAGTTCTTTCAAGTCTAAGGCTGTCTCACATTTTAATCTGGTCTGTAACTGTTACATACGCCCATAACATATATTTTCTTTAACTGTGCATGCAATGTATTGTATATAATGTATACCCTGTTCATTTATGTAACTGTATTTGTAACCATGTATTATTTGTCTTATCTCTGTGCAAAGGACATACTTGAAAACGAGAGGTAACTCTCAATGTATTACTTCCTGGTAAAATATTTTATAAATAAATAAATAAATCTGTTCAGAGACCCTCACCCTACCGGTTTCGTCTGTGAAAGACTTCATCTGGGGCATCATATATAGCGAAAAAAAGAATAAGGTGCGCCAGATGTCAGCGAGCAATAATTAGAATGTGTCAACGGATACTGCCACAATGTAATGGCTATACATGATAACCAAAATGAAATATAGGAAACGAAAACAAAAGGTGCAATCAAAGACAAATAGGTAAATCAATATATGAGATAACTACAGGGACATATATAGAATGAGAGTCTATAAGATAGTTCCAGGATGGGGTAGAACCTAAAGATGAAAGAAAATGCCAATATAGTGAAGTATATTTGTATTAGGTATACAGTGCAAATAGACAGTGCAAATCCTATCTCAGTTGCGGAGAGGAATCTGTTAAGCTCCGGTCTCCACGGGGAATGCTCACTGCATGCCAACACAGCGGCCACGCCACTGCCTCGGAGCTTCTCCTCCCGACTCTCCAAGTCTCGCGATGGTACCACGATGATGACGTCAAAGCAACCCGGCAGTTCAATCAGCCGAAGGGATCGCCGTAACAGTCCCTAGCACCTTGGCGTAAATGTACAGCTCGAGATAGGTGTTTAAAAGTCAGTCTGAAGACTAAGATTATAGGGTCATAGCGAGGACCTTAACCCTACACGTTTCGTCTTACAAAAAGACTTCTTCGGGGGTATAAGTCAAATCTGCTTTGGACTCTCTATATACATGTACTTAAACCTTGACTGGCTAATTGCTTCACATAGTTGTACCAATCCAGAAAGGAGTACAAGCAGTGTGACAAATATACACCGACTGTTGTAATTAAAATAGCTAATGATGTTAAGAACCCATGTATAACATAAAGTAATCTTAAACGGTTAAAGACAAGATGTATATAATAAAAAATAGTTTAATAAAATAAACATTAATAAAACATATAATAATAGAAATATAAAATATTAATAATATGGAAATAGATATATGTATTATGTAGCAGAATGGATACAGAGAGTATCATTGAACAGTACCCTTAATAAGTGCATCAGACAGAGCACAATTGAATAGTAAATTAATCATTGAAAGAGGATTGTGAAACCATATAAATTTGTTATTAGGGATAGTTTATAGTGGTTTGTCAAGAATGCATCTAAATCAATCAGTACCTAGAGGTACTAAAGTTTTTACAGTATGGATCCATCTGGTCTCAAGTTTAGATATGGCATTGATAGCGTCACCTCCTCTCCAATAATGTGGTAGGTTGTCTAGTCCAATGCATATGATGCCTGAAGGATTCTGGTAATGTTGTTCAGAGCAATGCCTAGACAAAATATGCTGTAAAAATCCCTTTTGGATATTTGCAATGTGTTCTGCAAAACGTAATTTTAGCTTTCTTGTTGTGCACCCTATTCTGGTTTTTGCAGAGGCACTGTGTAAGATAAACTATATTCGTGGAGTCATAATTAATCTTACGGTTTATTTCTGTATGAGGAGAGATGAAACCCTTAACATGTTTGGCCCCATGTGGATCTAATTTACACATTTTACACTTCAGGCATTTGTAAAAGCCTTTAGTGTCCATAAAGGAAACAATTGGTGTTTCTATGTGAGATGGTTTAAAACAACTTGGAGCTATTTTAGTTGTGAGTGGATCGGCCTTAGTGAATACTATTTAGGGGTCTGTGGAAGATGAGATTGAAGAATAGGGTATTTTAATACCAAATGCCAGTGTTTGTTTATAACTTTTTTGATTTGGGGGGCTGAAGAGTTATATTGTGTGATAAATGGTATATTAATCATTTTATCTGATTCATTGGAAGTTTTGGCTTTAGTGGAATTATATTTTAATAGATCTTTTCTATCTATTTTTTGAATTTTGGAATAGGCTTGTTCTAAGGTAGAATTTTTGTAATGTTTAGATCTAAATGTATTTAACATTACTTCTGCTTGCTGTTCAAATACACTATTATTGGAGGAGTTGCATTTAACTCTCCTTAGTTCCCCTTGTGGGATATTATCAAGCGATTTGCTGAGATGGTTTCTATCAGTCTCAATATAGTTGAGGCAACTTACAGGTTTGTGGTAAGTTTTTGTGCAAATGTTACCATCTTCTATTAGCAAGTCAAGAAACTCCAAACTTGTGGTACTACAATCAGTGAATTGAAGATTATAAGTATTGTGATTAATATAATCAAAGAATAATAATAAAGTGTTGTGATCCCCTTGCCAAATAAAACATATATCATCCACATACCGTGTCCAGAGCACCAGGTTTGCACCAAATTCATGCTGGTACCAGATGGTTTGATTTTCCCACATCCCCATAAGGAGATTCGCATAGCTCAGTGCAAACCTGGTCCCATTGCCGTGCCCTTAATTTGCAAAAATAATTAATCAATAAACCAAAAGAAATTGTGAGTGTAAATTGAATTAAAGTGATTACAAAATCAATATGTGACCCAGTGTATGTAGATACCTTCCAATTCCCAAAAATATTTGGCTGCTTTACAACTGTGTTCATGCTCAATCACAGTGTATAATGAAGTGACTAAATAATATTGCTTGGTCCAAACAACATTGTTTAATATATTTAAAATGTGTGTTGTGTCTTGTAAATGAGATTTGAGTTTCTTGACTGGCTTCTGAAAAAAACAAATCGACATAAGCAGAGAGATTGGAAGTAATAAATTGAACACCAGAAATAATAGGTCTACCTGGGGGGTGTAATGGATCTTTGTGTAGTTTGGGTAAATAATAAAAAATAGGAAAAAACATTTTTTTTGATGGGTACAAATTCAAATTCTTCTTTACAGATACATTTATTTTTGAGTCCAAGTGTTAAAAGGTTCTCTAACTCATACAGGGAATCCTCCGTAGGACTGATGGTTAATCTCGAATATGTGTCTGTATCATTCAGCAGCCTAAGGGATACGGTTACATAGCTTTCCTTATCAAGGATCACTACCCCTCCTCCCTTGTCTGCTGATTTGATAACGATAGTTATCTTCTTTTAATTGTTTAATAGCTAGAAATTGCTTACTATTCAGATTTTGCTTAGTATATTTGTTTTGCTTAGCAAGTTTGTCTAGATCATCTTGCACTAACTTTTTAAATAAATCTAAACAACCACCCTTAAGGTAGCTACAGAGGCGCCAACCTTTATTCTAAAACTTCACCCGGCGCACCGCTCTGAATACCGGGTCATGGCGCGCTATTTTTTCCAACCGTATAGCTATTGACTCGGGTTTCTATCAGATTTCTATCGCGCGCATAAAATTGCAATTTAGCGTTGAAATGCATATGCGTCGTCACATTTAAGTGCATGCGTGTATGTGAACAAGAGACACCACACATCTCCCCCCTCCCCCGAGCCATTCATGAAAATTCTTGTAGGCTGATAAGCCCTTACTATGGAACGAATTCTCCCCCAAACACATTCGTGTTTTTTACTAACTAATCCTGCACACACTTCTACAGTAGCAGTTCACCACCCCCACCCACCTCGCACGCAAAGTCTTACTAACAAGACAACGGTAATGCAACCGCTTATCAACACCCCCTTTGAGCACAGCCCGGCTCTCTGTGGGTGGGATGTCTGTGCATCTTAACCCTGGCTGTGCTCAAAGCTGTGACCATGCAGCAAGCTAAAGCCTATAGGGAACCATGTTGAATGGCTTTGAAGCAAAAGGTGGTACTGTGTGCTCATTTGCATGTCATTTCCCAGAATCCCTTGCTGCAGTGGAAGCGCTGTGTGCTGGGTGATAATGGTGGAAGGCGGGGTTGCAGACCTGTCTAAGACATGCAAATGAGCATACAGTAATATTTCCATTTGCTATATGCTTTGCTGTGGAGGGTTTTTGTCACACTGTTTTACCCACCATAACTTAAAGCTGCAGTTCAGTCAATATCCTGCATGTGTGTTTTTTTTAATAAATCAGTTCTGTAGTAAGAAAAAATACTTTTAGCATTTTCTGTTTATAAAAAAACAACTTTGAAAGACCAATTTTCTTGTATTCTATTTTAACAGCCATTTGCTAAGGCACTGCCCCTTCATGTCCTGTCACAAGCCCTGGCACACCCCTTTGTCAGCCCTGCCCTCCCTCTAGCACGTCAGTGCAGGAGTGCTCATGAATATTCATGAGCTTCCACTGAGTGACAGAGGCAGAATATAAACATATGCCAGCTCTAATTATGTCACCAAATTTCGCCTATCAATACATGGAGAACGAATTGACCTGCAGCCATACAGTTCTATAGGTAATTAGAGATTGCACACATGAAACTATTGAAGTAAAAAAAAAAAAAAAAAAGACTGAACTGCAGCTTTAACTAAGTGTGTGTGTGTAAATATATATATATATATATATATATATATATATATATATATATATATATATATATATATATATATATATATATATATATATGTAGCCCCGAGGTGAATTTTCACTTTCTGGCCCCCCTCCGTGAAGGCCGTGTGGTAGCGGGTGCCGCCGGAGGCTGCGACGGACCCGCCGGCACTTCGCGAGGGTGGGGGCCAGAGCAGGGAGCAGCGCGAGTTGTTGCGGCGCAGGCCGGTTGCCGGGGACGCGATCGGGCCGTCGCTAAGGCCGCGATCGCGTTGCCACCGGCTGGGCGGCTTAAGCAGAGGGCGCTGCCATTGCGCGTTAGCTCGCGCATGCGCAGTAGGCGCAAAGTGCAGGGAAGGCCCAGAGAGATCGCGCGAGGGCAGGACAGGGAAGAGAGAGCTTGCGGCGGCCATTGAGAGTTCGCGCATGCGTGGGAGAAGCGCGCACGCGGCCCCAATGCTTAGACAGCCCCCTGGGAACTACAATTCCCAGGAGGCTTAGGGAGACAGGCATCAGGTGCCTGAGTGTGGCCAATAGGGCTGGAGGAAGCTCAGCCCGGGAATATAGATACATTTCCCGGGCTTTGCATGCGTCAGTCAGGCAGAGGAGAAGGAAGGAGTAGGAAGGGTGCAGGGAGCGCATGGCTCCTGCATCAGGTAAGGGTTCTCCCTAGATCCCCAGGCAGGCCCCAATTCCCGGGAAGGGCAGGGGGTAACTGAAGAGGGACAGCCATAGCTAGGGAGGTGACCCTTAGGTGCGGAAGGTGCAGGTTTGGCAGTGCCACAGCGGATAGGGCTGTGGGCACTGGCAAAGAGGCACAGTGTGCAAGCAGTGGATTTGCTGCGGGATCCAGCTGTCTGTGTGTGTTGTCGCTGCATGTGCTGGGCGCAGTGCGTGCAGTGTGTGTGAAGCGTGTGTGGATCCCTGCAGGCTGACAGTGTGAGCAGTGTGTCAGCTGCAGGTGCTTTAGGAGTAGCTAGTTAATAGCTAGTTGTTAGTTACAGATAGGACTGGGTAGCTAGGGGAAGGGGGGCAGGTTATGTTCCACAGGCCCTAGGAGTTTTCCCCAAGCCATCCCAGGTTGCGGTTCATCAGGGACAGGCCCTAGGTTAGGGTTGCTGTCACTCTAGGAGTAGTTAGTGATAGGAAGGGATAGCGGCGGTTGCTGTTCCCATGCGGTTGGTGTTGCCGTGATCGGTTGCAGTTCCCGTGGAGCGGTGGGACCCTCGTTGGGGTCCACCGGCAGGAGTACCTGGAAAGGATCAGACGGACGTCTGACCCTTTGAGAAGTGTGTTGCGGTCCCGAGCATCGGAGTGCTCGGAAGGTACCTCTGGAGTATTCTAAGTGCACCAACTGGGCCCTAGCTTAATATAGTGACTGCACAGTCACCCACGACCTTTCGTAGGAGTACGAGACATTGGGTGTGGGGGATCACAGGACACTGGGTGGGGAACACCAGACATTGGGCTGAGGTGATGCGGGTAGAGCATCAGGTGATGTCATGCTATGTTATGTTATGTAATGAGGTTATGTGTGTGTGTTAAGTAAAGTGTTAGTTTGGTTTATCATCTACGTGTGTTATTGTTTTTCTTACCCAGGGCTATCTTTCCTAACGGGGGATCCTGGGTAAGTGGAGGCGCTGCACCAGGTATGGTAAGGGTTTCCCCAGGCTCCCAGCTAGCGGAGGTTCAGATCTCCTGGAGCCACAGGTGTTATGCAGTTACCAGTAATCCCTTAGAGCAGGTGTGTTGCAGGGAAAGGGACCGGTTAGACCACGAGGGGCCAATGTGAGATTGGGTGGGTCGGCCGGTTCACAAAAAGGGCTACATTTGGAGGCGCTGCTGAGATATATCAGACCTGGGTTGCCCTGTACATGTTTTTCTAAATTGTCATATTTTTGTTTCGCCATGGGGAAGCCCTCAAGGCGGAGGAAGCCACGTGCTAAGTTCCCGGCCGCGCGGGAAAATGTTGCCAACAGTTCTCCAGGACTGGCGGGAAAACCCGAGCCCCGCCCCCACACTGTGAGTGACTCAGTACCGAGTTTGCAACATTCCTCAAAAGACTGTGCTGCCCCTCCTCTAGAGTCCACCAGGGGGAGGGAGTGTCTTGAGCAGAAATCAGAAATTTCTGTTCCCCCTCTGGAAAGCAAGGGATGCCAAGAAAAACACCCTTGGCTGTATAGGATCATACGGGCCCCCCATTTAGACTTGTCCATGGTGGTGTGCCCGTGTGCATTAAGAGACTGGAAAGCGACTGGTGGCTGGGCGGACGGGTCCACTGAGTTAGCCGTCGCCCTCACGATGACCGTAGTAGACGGGGGAGAATGCTTGCACGGCCGTCTGCATGACTGTGAGTGTGCCGTTGGTGAGCTGACCCAAGGGCCTAAGTGTCCTGACTGTGCGGCGCAGTTCCTGCAACCCAAACCGCCAGCGGCAAAGGACTCTGTTGTAGAAATGGAGTGTTCCCTCCCCGAGGATGAGAGAGACTGCCAGGGGTTACACCCTGATGTGTATGAGCCCTGGAATTTGCCAGGAATGGAGGTCACGATGCTAATGTGCCCCTGCCTGAGCGGAGCCCTTAAGGATGAAGTCGAACCATCTCAGTTACAACTAGGTTTCAGGTCAACTGAGGTGGACGGAGAAACGTTTACCCAGTGTTGGAACCTCAAATGTGGCTGTTCCTGGAGGGAGGCACTGGCGTGGGAGCCCCAATGTGAGTGTTGCGGGGCCTGGTTCCTAAAGCCTATCCTGCCCCAGGCGGCGGAACCAGCCGAGAAAGAAGAGGAGGAGTCGGACCCCCCCCTACAGTAAATGATGCTTGTCCTCAGTTTGTTTTAATTCCAGAGGCCTCCGGGGACCCGTGTGTCCAGACCACTGTTGCAGACCCTCTCAAAGGGGACGTGCAAATGGAGGAGCAGGAACCTCTGATGGCGGAACCTGCGGAGAAAGAGGCGCCTGATGGTGCTACCGAGGTGGGTGAAGCCGCTACTAATGCTTCTACTTCAGCCATGGAGGTGGTGGAGGGCCCGTGTGCCCACATGAACTTACCAGACGCTGAGGCGGAGCCGCTGAAGGCGGAGCTCCAGATGGCGGAACCCCCGATGTCGGTTCCAGATCCGGTTCCCGAGCAAGAACCACCGAGACCAGAACCACAGATCCTGGAAGGCCAGGGTAAGGTGTTTATACCCCCGCCCTTGTGTGATGAGTCCAGCGACCAACCGAGCGTGGTGATGCGCCTGCCGGCGGACCACTCCAGTGAGGTCACCGAGGCAACCACCTCAACTGATGCAGACCATGATGTGGGCCCGTGGGCCCAGCAATGGCCAGTCCGGCCTACCACCGAGGTACCAGCGGTCCCAGGCTTGGGATCAGTACCTGCCAACACCAACAGGGGTAAGTTGACTGCCCCAGGGGTGTCGGGTGTGAGCTCCCTGGTGATCGTGGAGCCTGGTGACTCCAGAGGTAGGGTCACCCGGGTGATGGGCTCACCCTGTCATCGCGTCCTGGTGGAGGTGTCTCCCCCAGAAGATTTCTGCGGATCATGGAACGAATCCGACCTCATCCAGGTATCCAGTGTAGCGGACCGGAGTCTCCAAGCTTGGCCTTCTCAAGACCCAGGCCTACCCGGAGAAGTGGTGCCGTCCGCGGAAGAAGTCACCGTTAAAGGGATTGCTGACAAAGACAAAGACAAGGACAAAGACTCTGTTGAGACCGCTCTGGTAGTTGTGGCCTCCCCCAGGTGCGCGATGGAGCGCTATGTTCGCCATGTGGTGGTTCGAGGCAAGAGGCTGAACCTTCCTGTCTCCCGTGAGACGAGACCGGAGGATCCGGCAAGGGTTAACACCCAGGACCCCTTACTATTTTTTCTGCGAGGGGGAGAAGGTGGGTTGGTGCAAGGGACCAGTTTTGAACTCCAAAAGACTCACAGGAGTCAAGGTGGGATACCCTCACCCAGTCTGTTAGGGGCACTCCAATCTGAAACTCAGCTGGCCTCGGGTATCCATGCGGGGATGTTGGGTACCAATGGGAAATTGCTTGTGTATGATGTACTGTTTACAATGCATTTTCCATTATATAAACCACTGCATGGCTGCTACCCAAGCGAGGGCGTTGGGATTCTGCGAGGGGGAGAATGTAGCCCCGAGGTGAATTTTCACTTTCTGGCCCCCCTCCGTGAAGGCCGTGTGGTAGCGGGTGCCGCCGGAGGCTGCGACGGACCCGCCGGCACTTCGCGAGGGTGGGGGCCAGAGCAGGGAGCAGCGCGAGTTGTTGCGGTGCAGGCCGGTTGCCGGGGACGCGATCGGGCCGTCGCTAAGGCCGCGATCGCGTTGCCACCGGCTGGGCGGCTTAAGCAGAGGGCGCCGCCATTGCGCGTTAGCTCGCGCATGCGCAGTAGGCGCAAAGTGCAGGGAAGGCCCCAGAGAGATCGCGCGAGGGCAGGACAGGGAAGAGAGAGCTTGCGGCGGCCATTGAGAGTTCGCGCATGCGTGGGAGAAGCGCGCACGCGGCCCCAATGCTTAGACAGCCCCCTGGGAACTACAATTCCCAGGAGGCTTAGGGAGACAGGCATCAGGTGCCTGAGTGTGGCCAATAGGGCTGGAGGAAGCTCAGCCCGGGAATATAGATACATTTCCCGGGCTTTGCATGCGTCAGTCAGGCAGAGGAGAAGGAAGGAGTAGGAAGGGTGCAGGGAGCGCGTGGCTCCTGCATCAGGTAAGGGTTCTCCCTAGATCCCCAGGCAGGCCCCAATTCCCGGGAAGGGCAGGGGGTAACTGAAGAGGGACGGCCATAGCTAGGGAGGTGACCCTTAGGTGCGGAAGGTGCAGGTTTGGCAGTGCCACAGCGGATAGGGCTGTGGGCACTGGCAAAGAGGCACAGTGTGCAAGCAGTGGATTTGCTGCGGGATCCAGCTGTCTGTGTGTGTTGTCGCTGCATGTGCTGGGCGCAGTGCGTGCAGTGTGTGTGAAGCGTGTGTGGATCCCTGCAGGCTGACAGTGTGAGCGGTGTGTCAGCTGCAGGTGCTTTAGGAGTAGCTAGTTAATAGCTAGTTGTTAG
The DNA here is from genome assembly GCF_040206685.1 of Ascaphus truei. Classification (NCBI taxonomy): domain Eukaryota; kingdom Metazoa; phylum Chordata; class Amphibia; order Anura; family Ascaphidae; genus Ascaphus; species Ascaphus truei. The sequence goes on along the minus strand of NC_134484.1, from coordinate 372,241,126 downwards.
TTACAGATAGGACTGGGTAGCTAGGGGAAGGGGGGCAGGTTATGTTCCACAGGCCCTAGGAGTTTTCCCCAAGCCATCCCAGGTTGCGGTTCATCAGGGACAGGCCCTAGGTTAGGGTTGCTGTCACTCTAGGAGTAGTTAGTGATAGGAAGGGATAGCGGCGGTTGCTGTTCCCATGCGGTTGGTGTTGCCGTGATCGGTTGCAGTTCCCGTGGAGCGGTGGGACCCTCGTTGGGGTCCACCGGCAGGAGTACCTGGAAAGGATCAGACGGACGTCTGACCCTTTGAGAAGTGTGTTGCGGTCCCGAGCATCGGAGTGCTCGGAAGGTACCTCTGGAGTATTCTAAGTGCACCAACTGGGCCCTAGCTTAATATAGTGACTGCGCAGTCACCCACGACCTTTCGTAGGAGTACGAGACATTGGGTGTGGGGGATCACAGGACACTGGGTGGGGAACACCAGACATTGGGCTGAGGTGATGCGGGTAGAGCATCAGGTGATGTCATGCTATGTTATGTTATGTAATGAGGTTATGTGTGTGTGTTAAGTAAAGTGTTAGTTTGGTTTATCATCTACGTGTGTTATTGTATTTCTTACCCAGGGCTATCTTTCCTAACGGGGGATCCTGGGTAAGTGGAGGCGCTGCACCAGGTATGGTAAGGGTTTCCCCAGGCTCCCAGCTAGCGGAGGTTCAGATCTCCTGGAGCCACAGGTGTTATGCAGTTACCAGTAATCCCTTAGAGCAGGTGTGTTGCAGGGAAAGGGACCGGTTAGACCACGAGGGGCCAATGTGAGATTGGGTGGGTCGGCCGGTTCACAAAAAGGGCTACATATATATATATAGTGAATAAATGAGAACAAGGCACTCCGTCAGGTAGATATAGGTGGGTGCTAATCCTATATAAATCAAATAGGCTATACGATACCGTGTAAGCAGATATCAGAGGCAGCACTCCAGTAGATAGTCAAAAAAAGGTATTTAATGTGACATATAAACCAACGTTTCGGTCCTCCACACGGGACCTTTCTCAAGGTGATGAACAAACAGAGTGAGTCATAACACATATATATACCCTAAACCCCCAAAGCAAACAGGTGCAACACATGATGTAAAGTAATAATTGCTTACATGCTGTATGTAGGAGCTGCACAGTAGCACCAGACTGTCAGATGACAGTGAAAACGCTTTAACACTCCTGCCACGTCTGCAGTGTTAACTGCGCATGTGTGTATGGGAAGTTGAAGTGTCAGAGTGCTTAGACTCCTGTCACATGATAACGGGCCAGTGGAGGGCGCATCTAGGCAATGTGAATGGTTACTGCGCATGTGTGAGCTTTAATGCTGTAGCAGGGAAAGATAGGATCTTAAAGACCTGTAGAATCGCTATTGCGCATGCGCGAACCGCCGATAAATAAATAAATAATGCGGAACTGTGCGCGATCGCCAGCTGATGTGTTTGGGCTTAGCTGCCACGAAAATGTGTTGTGGGAGAACCTAGTACACATCTGTACTGTGTAGAGCCAATCTATGCCCCAAAATGAGTGCTGATACTCATGTGTATGGCCCCAAAGCGAATTCAATGGGAACAGTAGGGAGCTAATGCGCATGTGCAAACTGACAAGCATAATTCAATAAAATATAATGACTGGATAAACTCAATGTTTGCTCTCTGCTAATATAAAGAATGACTGTGGGACCAGGCAAAGCACACCCATACTGATGTCCCATAGTGGATATATCTGCTGTGTGGCAGCAGGACTGTGTACCCGAAGGTAGAGTCTGATGCTCTGCATCATGTAATGTTGACTATCTACTGGAGTGCTGCCTCTGATATCTGCTTACACGGTATCGTATAGCCTATATATATATATATATATATATATATATATACTAGAGATGACCTAGGCGCAGAGATAAGGGAAAAAAATAGGAGAGGGGGGGAAGAAACAATAACATAGAGCGGTACGTCTTAAATTGGGTCTTAAACACAAGATGAGAGTTACACTTACAAGAGGTAGAATGATTCAAGCGTTTCTTCACTATATAGTGGAACTGGATCTGTAATCTGTAATCTCCTATAGCCCTGATTGCTTTGTGCTGCAGGATCAGCAGGGTAAAGATGTGAAGCGTGACAAGAAGCGGAAGTGGTGAGAGAGGGGGGAGAAAACGGTTGTTTACCGAGAAGCAGGATAACACGCTACTCAACCCCACCACCAGCGACACACCAGATTGGAGAAGAAAGACAAGCCAGTACAGTACTGTGGATATATATCACAATTGAGGCAAAGTATTCCCGTTTGTTATATTCCGGAGACACAGTTACTAGGCAGAGAGCTATAAACTCGATAAGAGACTGTGATACAGCTATATAGCTATACAGGACTATTGCTGATTTGATTTCATAGATCCAGGAGTTAAGTGTGAGAGACTTGACTCACACAATTCTTCTATTTTTTATGCTATTTTTTACGCTTTTTATGTGTTATACAGTACCTTATGGTTAAGGTTTCTATATTTTTTAATAAATAGCATTATTTACACTCCTTTGAATACCTCACCTATTTGACTACACCCCTTAGTTGATGGTCTAATTGATCCCATATGTATCCTGTTCTACTACAGGCAGTCCTCGTTTTACAACGCTTTGTTTTACAACGAATGGCTTATCCAACGCTATGCAATGCATACCTATGTTCATTTTTACAACGCCAAAACGGCTTATCCAACGCTCTTACGACGCTTTGAAAAGTTGTTTGTGTATATAATATATATATTATACTATATAATATATTATATTTTTATATTATATATTATGTTATATTATATATATATATAATAAAGTATATACACTATATAATATATGTGTGTGCTGCATATCTTATTGCCTGCATGAAATATTTTGTGTATTTTAGCATGAAAAATGCCTTCAGGAACGGAACCTTTCATTTAAACAGTGTTCCTATGGGAAAACGTGTTTCACTTTACAACGTTTCGCTATCCAACGCCATTTTGAGTAACGCATTGTGTATGATAACCGAGGACTGTCTGTACTACCATTCCTGTTAAGGACACCTGGGGTTTAATTACCCTATTTGAAAGATCCAGTTCCAGCGTTATTGGGGTTACCTGGAAGTCTTTACCCTGCTTATCCTGCAGCACGATGCAATCAAAGCTATAGGAGATTCCAGATCCAGTTCCACTACATAGTGGAGAAACGCTTGAATCATTCTACGCGTTGTAAGTGCATCTCTCACCTTGTGTTTAAGACGCAATTTAAGACGTACTACTCTATGTTCTTTTTTCTCCTCCCCTATTTTTCTTCCCTTGTCTCTGCGCCTAGGTCATATCCAGCATCCATGGGGTCGAGGACCTAACTGGCAGCACTGAAATAGGGTTAGTATTCACTCTGGTAGCACCTCCTCCAGGTTGTTTATTTTTGTTATTGATTATTATCGAAGTGTATAATTTAATTGTGGTATTTTTTAGTATTGATATTAGTTATTTGTAGTGCTTATTGTCTTTACACACACACACACACACACACACACACACACACCAGAAAATAGCCGTGTTAGTCCAGTTGCGATAGTGCAGAATAAATAAGTTCTTCAGTATTCGGTGATACCTTTTTTATTGGACTAACAATTTATGTCATAGGACAAGCTTTCGAGAGTTCTCCTCTCTTCTTAATGTCAAGTAATACTGATATACACAGGAATCTATGGCTAAAACAGTGTAGAAAAACAAACAAACCGATATGTACTGTAGATAAGGTAGGGTGTTAAAAGTGTTTGAAGCCAGGGGAGGGTGACAAGGAAAGGTATGGAGGGGGAGGGATGCTGGGGGGGATGGGGGAGAGAAAGTGTGGATAAGAGCACCACCATAATGACAGAGAACAACGCAACGCAAGTGCGGGACGTGTTCAGCGTGCAAATATATGTATCAAACAGCATCATTTGCCAATACTGCCAAATCACGCATATAAAATACACTCCTTCCTTAACTGCAAGAGTAAGGGAGTAGTTTACCATTTGTCTTGCCCTTGTGGTTCTTGTCTATGTGGGCATGACCACAATGGAAGTACGTTTCCGTGTGCTTGAACACACACGCAATATTAAGAATGCACAACGTGATTTAGATTCATTCAAAAAAATCACTTCAGTAGCCCGTCCTTTTCTGCGCTATCATGGATCCGACTGTGCGGTCCTTACTGCGTTTGCCTTTGACAGAGACTCCCTTGGTGCCCGTGGTGGTGACCTTGAGAGGGCTCTGTTGAGGAGGGAATGCAGGTGGATCGTGCAGTTGGGTACCATGATCCCGCAGGGGCTCAAGGATTACCTGGGCTTTGCCATGTTTTTATAGCATGATTCCCCTGTCATACTTTGTACTCCTCTGCCCGTATTTGAGATGCTCTAATATATGTCTCTCTTTGTTTTTTTTCCTATGTCATATATTATGGACCAGTACCCTATTCTGGAACAGATTTGAGATTATGGATACAGTGATGGAAGCTCTACATGTCTGTTACAACACGGAGTTTTCTTAAAACAACTTGTCATAAGAAGGATGATGTGATACCATGTCCTGCGCTCCTGTTTATCCTGTATCCCTATGACACCTTGATGTGCGACCTACACAAGACTGCAACAAGGATCAAGATTTGTGACAATTGATTTTGCGAAGTTATTTTCCTATGCTCCCAACTATATGGTGTATCTCCAGGACACTATTCATCAAGGGAGATAAAACTTCGGACATCTGGAATTTATCATTTAATCCGCATTGTATGGATTATGTTACCCTCAATATATTATTCATCAGCATGATATTGCTTTACCATATAATTTGGTGACATTATCTGGGACTATATAGCTTCCATATACCACCTTAGAAATAAGAAGACACTTCGAACTCAGATACTGTTCTTTTATGACAGTTCTTTGCAACATTATAATTATTCAGATTTGGACATTTAGTACTCCTATTAATGTTTGTGTTCTTTTGTTATCCTTTTTGTGTTTTTTGCATATGAATTATCACATTTATCCATAGTCTCAACGATCAAACATGCCATGGCTGCCTTTCCTTGACTTGTTTCAGGTCTATGTCTGTTCCATTTAACAGTTTGCTGCTACTATGACAGTAACACATTATTGTGTCCTGTGTGAAGATCGCGATTTCTCTACTCTATGCATCAATGTATATCTTTGAATGATCCTTTTAGTTCTTGCACTTATGATGGTGTTTACAGTCTTACCACTGTTTAGCAGCCTTTATGGTGGCCCCCTGTGATTCTCCCCGTATCTGCAGCCGTCTTTGCAATGCTCTTGCGGTTGCTATGACTACCGCATGTTATTACTCGTAATTGCGTGATGACGTCACACGCGTCATCCCCCGATTTATACACGGGATGAGGCAGCTTGTGCTATTCGCCTGCAGCCTCTCTGTATTCCCTCTTCATGCGTAGCCGCTTTGAGGAGGTTTATTGAGTTACCAGGACAACAGCACGCAATGACTAGCATTGCGCAATGACAGAGCATACGTTAACCCTAGATTTGCATATCGGATCACACAGTATATACCATCTGACAGTGCTAGACCAATTAGAAGCCTATAATGTTATTTCAGACTCCATGATGCCAGTATGCGTCCTGCACTGCTTTTTCTGTTACAGCTGTATTTAATTTAAATGTGTTTGGCGCGAATTCAGCTGTTATACTCTGCCTATATATACTAGCTCATTCCTCCCCTCACCACTCCCAGAAGAAGACTGTTTTAGTCGAAACGCGTTGGAATGGGAGTCTGTGGAGTGGGACCCCTACCTTTTTCCCTGATTAGAGGCTTTGGTCATTATTTGCTTGACCTTAGACACCTATGCTTCAAATGGTGATGTATTTACATTTTTGACACTTGTGCAAATATTGCCCTCACCCTATTGCAGCTGTTATTATACCACAAACAGATATCTCCGTTTGGTATGCGCACAAATCTGCAGTTTGTGCCTATGATATATATGCATGCCTGATCTAGAGCTGTTCCTGTTTGTTGTATATTTTTGGTGTTTATTTGCCTCAATTTTGTACCTTTGCCTCTAGGGATATATGTTTGGTAGATGTGAGTCCCCCTCCTCTTTTAATCTTCTCACCTTCTTTTTAACCCACAATAATAAATCCTTGTTATCCTTCCCTTGGTATGCCCGTGTGCTTTCTCATAAGGTTGCTTTTCTTGTTGTTTCATATTTAATTATCCTTTAGCACCACTGTCTAATGTTATTATACTATAAATTAAGACAGTTTGGGGGCACCAGTAATACACTGTGTTGATGCAGTATACTTTTGTGTTTTCCATATATAAATGTACAGTATATAGTATGTATCACAGGGCCCACTACGATTAAAATAGTAGTAAACACTGTATTACAAGTCACTCACTGTGCATTGCATTTACAATGCTTTGCGGTTACCACATTTTTATTTTAGTGAAACTCCCTTAGTATAATTTTTTTAATGTACAGTACTGTATACAGTACTGTTTGTCTCTATGTACCATGAAAAAGTGAAGAAACCGGGCGCTCTTGAAATATATCAAAGATGCACAGTGATAGGGTGAAAAATCAGTGATATATACATATAAAGTGAATACAAGTATATCAAAACCATAAATACGCTGCTCAAAACCCCCCAAAAAGAATGTCCTCGTGGTCCTTGCAAAGTTTGTCTTCTCGGAGATGGGGAGAGCAGAATCAATGGATAGGTGAAAAAATAATGAGAACATACATAGTGCAATACTGTGGATAAAGCATATTTTATTTAGATTTTCTGGAAATGCTATGATACTAAAACTCACATGGTGTAACAGTTAAACAATATATTCAAGTATAATGCTGCACACCATGAAGTAAATATATATACTTGCTGTTACCGGTGCTCCTGGCTAATAGTGTATATGAGATAATAAATGTATTTTCTGAGCAAATCCGTAGTGCCCTGGTACTTCCTATTTTTGTAACAGTTAAACAGGCATTGGTGTAATAAACTTGGGATCTCAGATCAGAAAGGAGACCTCAGTCTCTCTCAATAGGCAAGATAAGGCACAGGAACAATAGTTAAAAAAACTATTTTATATAAGCAAAAAAAATGCAATATCAACACTTACAATTAGAACATCTCTTATGTACCCACTATGATTAAAATATAAAAATAAGTAGAAAATATTACACCAAGTCACTTTGCCTATATTTTCAGAAATAAAGTCTACATGGGGTGTGCGTATTCTTTGTCTATGTGCATGCACGTCTATGGAACACATAGGATATGAGTGTAATTAAATTTGAATTTCAGAGGAGGCAAAGGGGAGTGAGTTTCTTTACAAATGAGGGAAAGGCAGATAAGTGAGAAGGGACCTTGGCCCCTGGTATTTTTCCTGGGTGGCTGGGGGGGTGAAGGGATTGTCGTTGCTATAATCTAAGCGGTGGCGGGGAGACTGCTTTGTCTATGCATCCACCTAGTCGATAGTGTGGCCAAATCCTACATCCCTAATGTTAATACATGTAAATATTACAGAAGAAATTAGTCACTTTGCATTTACAATCTTTTGCAGTTACAATGTTTTTATTTCAGTGAGACTCCCATACCGTAGTATAAAACTAAAGCAATGTACAATATACAGTATGTCTCACAGTGATGCAAATAAGTTTTTAAGAAAATTAACTATTCAGAGACATTTGTTAAATGAAGAATTAGAGAGAAGAAATTTAGCAGATATGGATGCCAAATTACTGTTGAATAGAAATAGTGCAGAATTTGTTCATACTAAACTGAAGCCTAGAGCCACATTCTATCCAAGCCATGATAAAGGCAATTTTTAGAAGTTTTTTTTTTATCAAATGGTTAATAATTATCTTAATAACAAAAGTAAACACAAATATAAGCACAACCTCTCAAAAAAAAGAGAAGCTCTAGATAGCCTCACTGAAAATGAAGACATTATCATAAAGCAAGCTGATAAAGGCAGGGGGTGGTAATAATGGACAAAAGTTATTATGTGGGGGAAGCCCTTAGAATTTTGGGAGATGCCACCACTTATTCTATATTAGATAGAAACCCCCTAAAAGATTTCTACCAGGATTTAAAAAATATATTACTTAAGGGCAAATCATTAGGGATTTTAAATGAGGATGAATTCAAATACCTATACAGAGAAAAAGCAAAACTACCGCTTTTTCATTTCCTCTCAAAGATCCGTAAAAGTTTAAAAAATCCGCCAGGAAGACAGATAATATCGGGCATAGAGTCGCTTACTACCAAATTTATCCGAATACATAGACCGTTTCTTTCAAAAATGTCACTTCATTAAAATCATACATTAAAGATACAATTTACATCATAAACTCTAGAATCAATTATATGGCAGGAAAACAATATATTAGTTACTGCAGATGTCACATCATTGTATACGTCAATTGCACACAAAGATGGTATTGAGGCCATAGAACACAAACTGAGAGGAGATCAAGAACTAAAGGAAGGCCAGATAAGAGTCCATAATGTTTATCCTCGAAAATAACTATTTCTGGTTTGATGACAAATTCTATGTGCAGGAGTGCGGCATGGCCATGGGGACCAGTTTCACACCGATTTATGCCCATTTATTTATGGGCACTTGGGAGGAGGATTCCATCTGGTCCAACCAAGTACTCGGTGCGAGCCTGGTTTTATGGCTTAGGTTTATAGATGATGTAGTATTCATATGGCAGAGTAACACTGAGACTTTAGATGTTTTCCTAGAATATTTAAACAGTAACAATTTAAATTTGACATTTACGTCCAATAGAAGTAGGACAGAACTGGAATTTTTAGATCTCGTTTTATATGTTGAACAGAATCAAATTAAAACCAAAACCTTTTTCAAGAAAGTTGACTGCAATAATTTTATTATTGAATCCAGCTGCCATAATCTGGATTGATTAAAAATATACCATATGGTCAGCTGAGAAGAATAAAAAGAAACTGTACAGAAGATTTGGTATATACTCAACAGTCAGAAGTTCTCATTAGTAAATTTAGAGAGAGAAAATAGAGTAAATCTACCATCGATGTAGCAATTGACAAAATCGGAAACATCCAGAGAAGTGAACTCATTAAAGCAAAGGATAAAACAGCAAATAGTCAAAATGTTGATATGTCTTCTATTACACAATATAAGAGAGGCTCCAAACATTAAGAAGATTATTGGAAAGCATTGGAACATCCTGAAGAATGATCCTCTTTTGAAGGATCATCTACATGACAAACACAATGTTATTTTCAGCAGAGCCCCACATTTAAAAAGCAGATTGGCTCCCACTGCATTCAAAAAGAAGAAAGAGGAAAATAAAATATGGCTTAAAAAAACAAAAGGTTTCTAAGGATCCATAATAGGCAAGGCGTGTGTACAGTACATAGAGACAAGGAAAAATTACAAATTTCCTCAAAGGTTACCTGAAAGACATTTAATATGGAGAGTTATATTAATTGTAAATCTGAATTTGTGGTTTACTTGCTGGAGTGCCCTTGCGGCTTCCAATTTGTGGGTCGCACATCAAGACCCTTAAGACTGCGCATTTTGAAACATTTGGGCCATATTAAGAAAGGTATCTTGACCCATAATGTTTCCAAACATTTCAGCATTTATCATCAGTCAGAACCAACATTTTTAACATATAAAGGGATAGAACATGTGTCCTCAAATTGGAACGGGGGGAACCGTTTGAATCATTTAGCTAAAAGAGAAATCTTTTGGATTCACCAATTAAACACAGTACCCAAAGGTCACAATGTGGACATAGACATTGGGGCTTTCTTGAGATAGTTCTGCCAACCGCTTCTAATGAGGTCATTGTGCATACTATGGACACAAGATACCTTTGTATGTATATGTTGGAAATTTTGCTAATTATATGCATAGTATTAAGGAATTATTTATGGCATGAATTAATATTCTTCACTTTCATTTTAGTGCAGCATCATTTTATTATGTTTTAGTGATTTTATATTAGGGAAGACGTCGACATTTAGTCTGTCTTAATAAATGTATTGATATGTCTCTTTCTGTTGTATACATTGAGAATCTTTATTTACTCTCATTTGTGAATGTATAATTGATGTGTCATTCCATCGACCTTACACACTTTCTATGTACTATGTTAGTCAATTTTTCAATTAGGGATCTCTTGGTAATATGGTATAATACGAGTGTGGGTAAGGAGGCTATATTCCTGACGAAGCCTCGGCGAAACGCGTTGAATCAAGCACCTATTCCGTGGAGGACTGAAGTTGGAGCCTTGGTAGCTAAGCGCTCCTATTCCTGCATCTTCCGCCCATAGCTGTGATGTTACAGGAAGTGACTAATACGAAAGAGAGCGGGCAGAGACAGGCAAAGAGATTTTTTTAATACAACTGTTGCAGACATACTGTACCATTGGATTTTCGTCTCTCTTCTTTCATCACATACACTGGGAAGTGGACACATCCTATTAGGGAAATCACCAACCTTGCTCCCCTCAGAGAGAGAATGTATCTCTGATATGCCTGATTACTGAACAAAATTTGTGAGTGGGACTACACATACCTCCTTTATTTCAAAACTTTGTCACAATATACTACACTATCATTGTTTTATTGTATTTCCACATATAAATGCTGTGACAAGCTGCACGGTTACTACTGGACTGAACTGTAGAATTCAGAGTATCATAGTTGAAGATATTCAGTGCGACACCTGGCGGGCGTATCCTGAACTGCAATAACATAAATAACGGCACAAATAATAATTCCAGCTGACCACCGACGAGGTCCGCGAGGCTCAGCTCGGCTGTGCACGAAGTGCTCATGCCACACCTCGGCGCCCCCGGCAAAAGTAAACAACACTATATCTGTACAGTATGTGGTTTTTTTTCTATCGTGCTGCAATTTTGGGGGTTATTTTTTGTTTTGCTTCCATTTTTCATCTTGAGTGTGGTGTGTGTGTGTTTGTGTATGTATATATATATATATATATATATATATATATATATATATATATATATATATATTACTATATATATATAACTATATATATATATTACTATATACAGTGGTTGACAAATCACCAAAAAATCTACTCGCCACACAAAAAAATCTACTCGCCACCTAGTACCAAACGTGTGCTGCTTGGGCCAATATTTACTCGCCCGGGGGTTAAATCCACTCGCCCGGGGCGAGCAAATGTATAGGTTTGTCGAACACTGACTATATATATATATATATATATTACTATATATTTATATATATAACTATAAGTGAGTGGGAATATTTGTATGTAGAGTCACCGAGAATCCCCATTTTCTATTATTTACCGAAGCTTCATAAGGATCCCACCCGTCCACCTGGCCACACAATTGTATCCGGGATTAAGGCCCTTACCTCCAATCTCTCAGGGTATATAGATCAGTTATTAAAAGAACCTATTGGGAAACTAAGATCTTATTTAAAGGACACCATACAAGTGCTGAATATCTTACGAGACATTGAATGGAAGGAGACCTATATACTAGTAACATGTGATGTGTGTTCGCTTTATACAGTGATTGATCACACACAGGGCTGTAATGCTGTGAAAGACAATTTGATTAAGAACGGCATTTTAGAATTAGCCCAAATAGATTTCATAGTAGACTGCATCAAACATATTCTGGGCCACAATTACTTTTGGTATAACGAGCAATACTTTCTCCAGATTAGGGGTACCGCTATGGGTACCAGGTTTGCGCCAAATTATGCAAATATCTTTATGGGTATGTGGGAGGACCAGTTTATCTGGTCCGATCACCAGTTTGGCGCAAACCTGTTATCATGGTATCGCTATATAGATGACGTCTTCCTGATTTGGGAGGGTAGTGTGGATCTTTTAGAGTCATTTTTGGTGGGATTAAATAACAATCCCTACAATTTACAGTTCACTACAAAATATAGCAAAGAACAGATTGAGTTTCTTGATCTACTCATATATATTGAGGAAGGTCAAATTGAGACAAAGACATTTATTAAAAGTGTGGATACAAATAATTTTTGCTGGGAGATAGTGGACACAATAAGAACAGTGGATTAATACCATTCCACTGGGTCAAATGCAGAGACTAAAACGAAATTGTACTAAGAAACGTGTCTTTGATAAATAGGCCCAGGATCTAATGGGGAAATTCCAAGAAAGACACTATAAACAAGAAGTAATAGAGAATGCATATCGAAAGGTTTCACTTATGGACAGGGCAGATTTAATTCAATATAAAGTAAAAGAGAATCATAGGGCAGAAGAGGGTAAAGTATCAGTACCATTTATAACTAGGTACAGTAACTCAGCAGGAGATATTAGGAAAATCATCTATAAGCATTGGGGCATTCTGCATAAGGACCCAATGCTTCAGCAGATACTTCCCTCTAAACCAGAAATCATTTTCAGGAGGGCTGCAAACCAAAAACAAAGGCTAGCACAAAGTTGTTTAAAACAAGATAATAAAAAAACGGTTATAATAACAAAAGGTTTTTTTAAATGTCAGACATGCAAAGGCTGTAAATTCCATCCGAATTCCCAAAAAAGTTTTACAAATATACAATCAGAAGTGTCACAAGTTAGCTATGAAATGCAAGATATGATAGACTGTAATTCAAGCTATGTTGTCTATTTGTTGCAATGTCCTTGCAACAAACAATACATTGGAAGAACCACTAGGAAACTCAAAGTACGGATTGCAGAACATATAAGGAACATAGAAAAGGGTTTATTACAACATAGTGTTTCAAAACATTTCAAAGAATTTCATTGCCAAGACCCTAGAGGTCTCAAATTTATTGGCATTGATAAGATTAGACCCAGTTGGAGAGGAAGGAATCCAGTAACTAAAATATCTAGACAAGAAACATATTGGATCTATGACCTAAAAACATTAGCACCACTGGGTCTAAATATTGATATAGATTTGGGATCCTTTCTTAGGGATTAAACCAAATCTATAAAAACTATGAATCAACCTGTGTTCTGTGCATTATTTCATTTGTAATATGATGATAATGTTGATATCCTTATATTGTAGGATTGTTTCTTTTCTGTGAATTGTTGATATAATATATAAGGATACTTCAGTTGTAATAACTTTATTGATAGGAAATGATTTGATAGATTTCTGGGTGATACATACTTTGTGATGTTATAATTAAAATATAAGTGTTTAGGTGTGTATCTGCATGTCCTCTTTCTCTCTATATAAGTGTCCAAGTATATTCATTAGATCAATGGATTATATAAATGTGCATGTTAATTTCATGGGATTTATGGAATCATATGAACTAGAACTAAATTTGGTTTCTATCTAAGTGTCAGGAATATTTTTGGTAAAATCCACTTTAGGTTGGCATTAAAATATATGTATGTCTTCAACATAAGAAGTATAATCAAAATGTAGGTGAAGTATGTTTGGAGGTAGCTTAATTATGTAATTGGTTCTTTATAAATATTTGCTGGAATTATTAATTTTCAAATGATTAAAAGTCATGATGTATGAAATAATTATTATGTATATAATTGGATTTATCCATCCTAATATGAATTGCGTGGTTCAATATTTTGATTGTGTTGGTTATATGAATCCCCTAATGGGTGAATAGTTATAATGTGACTAAATGTGACATCACAGCAATTTACTCATAACTAGAGTTCAATGTAATTAAAACCCTAACTCTGAGATTATAATTATATTGTCCATTGTCATTCAACAAATAGGAGCTGTTAAATTTAATTACCCTTTCTTGATAGAGTATTATACATGTATGTATAGCATATTGTGTACAAAATTAATTTATCAATTATCTAATGGTGGTATAGGAACTCTGTGTAGATGTGGATGGTTAATATACTATCTGATTTGAAATGTTCCATATAATAGGGTCAAAATAATAACCAATATAAATAAACATTCAGACATATTGTATAATTATTAGTATATCAATTAGACAATCTAATATGCAAATTTTTGAATTTACTGAATAACCAATCATGTAAGGGAGGAGGGTATTTAACCTGAGATGAGGGACAGAGAGGGAGATCAGCCCCTGATGAAGCCGTAAAGGATAAACGCGTAGGGCGTGGATTATCTTTTGTCTAGACTACACAGGAATACCAGGTAGCTGTTAAGCTACATGTTTTAATGTGGAGGACTCAATATTTCGGCAAACAGTGCAGCGATCAGAAGAACGGGACTCTCGCGAGATTACGTGACTAAGTGACGTCATCACGTCATCACGTCATCACGCACGGCGGAGGTGACGGACGAACGCAGAGGACGGGAGATACCAGCGTTGGAGAGGAGTTTAATCGGAAGCCTCTGAAACCTTGATTATCCGAAGCCGAATACACCATAAGATCCTTTGGGACCCCGAAAAGTACCGTGAGTACTAGGAGCATGTTAGGTGCAGTGAGAGACTCAATCAGGGCTCACTTAAACGGGAAGTAATCCGGTCCTAGGAGACTGTGGGCACTATTTAAAGTGCTGGTGTAAAGTGTGACGTCACTGGAACTCAAGGTTACTTGAACTATGTGTATATATCACCATATACCTAAATAACATCAGAGGTGTATTTGGATCGTTAGAGACTGTCAGAAGACCAGCTGAATACTATGAGTGTGAGATACTCTGAATTCTCAACTGTTTTATGAAAACTCACAAAGTGTGAGTTTTTTTACTTATTGTTATCATATTATCTTTTTATTAAAACTGTGTTACACTATTTGTACGTTTTTTACCTTCCTTTCTATATGCAACGCTACGTATGAGATAATACCTGGCTGTGGAATACGTGCTGTTGGACGCTCCAGACTGTCTATACTGTTCCAGATCCCAGAGTGGATACAAGGCTTGAATTAATTACAACACTGTGAGTGCATATCGTACCAATCAGGGGCTAAATTGTTAGAACATACTACCCTATGTTTTCTTTTCTTGTCTCCACTTGCGCCTAGGTCAATCTTTTGGAATCTCTTCGTTACCAGCCTGTGGAGCGGTAGACCTACTGGCAGCAGACTGAGTCAGGGAAAGTTAGATTGTTAGGGTTTATACCCTCCGATATATGTGGTAATTGAATAATTTAATAATCTCTGTGTAATTGCACTGTGTGTATTTGTTTTTTGTATATATATATTACTATACTATACTAACCGTCTCTCTTTCAGTGTGTGTATATATATATATATATATATACACACACCGAAAGAGTATTTAACATTACACAAATTACATTTGAGCCCCTGAAATAAGGGGACTGTGTATGAAAATGGTTGCAATTCCTAAAAGTTTCATACGATATTTTTGTTTAACCCCTTTAATTAAAGCTTAAAGTCTGCACTTCTATTGCATCTCGGTTGTTTCATTTCAAATCCATTGTGGTGGCGTACAGAGCCAAAATTGTGAAAATTGTGTCGGTGTCCAATTATTTCCGGGTGGCTGTTATTGGTTACTTGCTCTGACGGTACATGTTTTGATATGCTAATACATCCTCCCTTCCTTTTCCCCCTATTGGCTCCTGACCGGAGTGGTAACCAATAACAGCCATCCTTACTGAGATGACATCAGTGAAGAATCGTGGTTCCTATCCCCATACAAATGTGTTTATAGCTGCTACCCGAACTCTCGTGGGATTTTGAAGCTCCGCAATTTCAATTGGTCAGACGGTGTTCAGGGAACCATTCCGACGCCTTGTTACGCAATTACGGTCATCAGACGTCATGATACCCACCCACTGCACCACGATGTAGCGTTCATTGGATACAAACTATCAGCTGCTTTGCTGCTCGCAGCTCTATTGGATTATACTTACTTTAGGTGTCCTTTTTAAGCCTGACTGGACGCCATTAATTTAAGCCCCCGGCAGAGGTAGCGAAACGTACGTCGGGGCTGTTGTTTGTACTCCCCTGGAACCCCTCAACCAGACTCAGGACTTTCAGTGGACACTGACCTCTACAGATTCCATTTAACACTCCATCCTCTTCACAGGATTTCTACACTTACCATTCAGTGGTGACTATTGTATCTATACAGAATGATTCCTGTATTGTGTTTATTTTATACACAATTTTATCTTGGTTGTTGAGTGGTACTATTTATATATAGATTCAGGGTCCAATTTTTACTAACCCTCCTTTTTTGACCGTCCGATCTTGGGTTATATGAGCAGGTTATTCTAATTTTCTGGTATCAATCTAGTATGCACTCAAATGCAGGGTGCATTTACCAGGAAATCATATTTTCTTTTTCTGGGTTCTGAGGGGACTGTTTTAATTTTCTATTGTGTAATTCATGTATTTTTCTATTGAATAAATTCCATTATCATTAATTGTTGCTAGAGTGCTTTTCATGGGATTCTTTTTCTTTCTTTTTTTCAGATATATATATATATATATATATATATATATATATATAGTTCTTAGGGATTTACAGGGATCCCATTTGTTCCACTAGCACCATTATATATGATATTATATTGATTTGCAGGGATCCCATTTGTTCCACGAGCACCATTATATGTCATATTATATTGATTAGCTTGGATTCATCAGTGGTGCCGTCTGTTACTTTGTATATCCAGTGCATTAAACATTGCACTAACATATTCAAATTAATTCAATTAAAAACAATACCTCAATAAACACACTGCTGAATAGTGATAATGATCTCATTAAAAGATCAGGGAACGGCGTTTCCAGCACCGAAAAATGTTAAACACTGCAACTGAAAAACGTCTTTCCATGTGGTTAAGCGATAGTTTCCATTACAGTCATTCCGATACCTCGAGTATATTGTAAGGGGAGAATGTTAATCTTGCTGACATTTCACACGTACATACTATTTTTTTCTTTATTGCACCCGGCACGATTTCTCTTTCAGATTTTTCCATTTACTGTACCATGTCAATTGTTAATGAGAAAGCGAGATTACAAAATACAGCTGCATGCTTCATCTGCGTTACCATGGAGACTGGCAATCCCAATGTACAATACCGCTAAAAAGGAAATTGGCATTTTAGACTGTTCAGTGGCACACCATCTTCCTTAAAACTAATTGCAAATAAAATAAGATAGGAAGAGTACAATCTTTGGATATTATTATACTGTGTGATATACAGTATATCTTCATACAAATGATGTAGATTTTAAAAGACTGGGCACCTCATTCTACTATTTATAACCCTACACATCAATCACTAGACAGCTTGATAATGTTAATAGTTTAGATTGATGCAGGCCCGTCAAATAATAGGCATTCAGACAAAACTTGTTTTTTTTCTTCTTCTTGTTATTGTCCGGTTGAAAAAGAAATCGCACGGTGTGGGCAAAAAGAAAAAATATAAACAGGCAGATGTAGCAGGCGTTACTGCTCCCAGTAACGCCATCTGGCACGTTATTCAACAGTGGCGCTATTGAAAACAATGGTTATTGCACTTTATTAAAATGGAATAATATCATCTGATATATCGGTAGGTTTAATTGGCTGCCTTAGATTCAATAATCTCCCCCTGGGTGAGTTAGATGCCTCAGCCTGGAAGAAGGATTACCCTGATATTACAGATGCTAAGGAGATTGTTAAAGGTTTTAGTTTGATTAGAAATGTCAATCTCTTCCTTTCAAGGAATGCAATTCCCAATATGTCATATAGCCAATTAATTTCCATCAGCAGAGTCCATTTTGAAATAACTTTAATGACTCCTGCCCTAAATACAAGACACAGGATATCAATTTGTTTCACTCTTTTTGGCCATCGCATACAATGAGGAAATTCAAGTATAAGACTTTACAGATTGTACACGCTAGCATTAGGATCAGACTCCTCATAAAAGGCAAAGCTTTCTTTTCTGGAGATACAGTACCAAGTTGGGGACAGAGGATTCCCTACATTTATCCGCAATAGTATATCTAATAGTATTGGCAGCATGAAAAGCGGTCATGACGAGCTGGATTAATCCTTCCCACGGTTTCTCAGGTGTACAGGTTGGAACATGTAAGACTATGGAACAGTCAAGGAGAGACTGACTAAACTCCGATCCAGAATATTGCACAATGATCCCGTGTTAAATGCCATTTAAAGCTGCAGTTCAGTCAATATCCTGCATGTGTGGGTTTTTTTTAATAAATCAGTTCTGTAGTAAGAAAAAATAATTTTAGCATTTTCTGTTTTAAAAAAAACAACTTTGAAAGACCAATTTTCTTGTATTCTATTTTAACAAGCATGCTGTACCTATAGCAACGATTTACATTCACCATATTTAAAGATGTCGCCAAACTTTGCCGATCAATAGACGGAGAACAAATTGACCGGCAGCTATGCAGTTCTTTAGGTAATTAGAGATTGCCCACATGAAACTATTGAATTAAATAAATAAATAAATAAATAAATAAAGACTGAACTGCAGCTTTAAATCAATAGCAGCTAATGCGGGATCGCAGTCCAATAACCCACATAGAAACTTGTTCTAATTCACCATTAGACTTTTGTGTTTGGATTTAGAAAAAGGACAAACTTTTTTTTGGTTTGTAGGCCTATATATTTAAATACTGGACCCTTGGTCCAGGTTGAAATCATTGAGCCTTTCTGCCGCTCTACATGGTTTTCAGAATTACAATAAATGTTGTCTACTCTTTTTGTTTCTTAACCTTATTCAAAATTGTGGTATAATTCTTTCCTTTTACTTCCATCTCTCTTAACACACCGTGATGGAAAATACACAACCTAGCGCTAAGTCCGACAGGAAAAAATGTGATGGCAAACAAATGTCCAAATTCAAATACAGACACCTTAAGTGACGGAAGTCCTGCAGCCGGGATGACTCGCGGATTGTCCAAAATCCTTCTTAGAATTGTGCTAAAGAAAGTGTCCTCCTTGGCGCTTGCCCTCATTGTTTTATGTATTATGCAGTGATGTGGAAAACAACCCAAAAATACATCAGTGTAAATCTATTTTTTCTACTGTGACAAAATCACCACTTGTGCATGGATAATGATATCATATATTTAAGGCACTAGTATTGACTGTGATAACAAACAATCCCTTTAAATCCCCTCCAGGACTAGTGATGGGAATGATGTTGAATTCTACACACACTGGTGTGGATAGTTAAATGCAGCATTCATATAGGTACATGACATTCCAAACAAAAGTGATGAAAAAAGACCAGAAGGAAATAGGTGATGAATTATTAATACTTGGCTCAAAGGTGAATATGGAGATAGTCTAATCTCTTCCACAGCCTTTGTTATTGGTTGCTATTATGTCCATTACCAGTCATATGTGCATAGCACACAGGAGAGGAACCTGCCACGGGGCAGTATGAATGTGTTGCTTGCATCACACAGGATGTTGCAAACATATTACACTATTAGTGTTTTGTTTTGTTTTTATTTCTCTTATCTCTTCTCTGTTATGGTGAGCTGACTCAAGAAGCAGTGGGCATTGTATCATTATTTTTTTATATATTTTTTCTTTATTAAGATTGGGCACTATATGGATCATACACCTTTTTTAATGTTTCTTTCATTATCTTCCCTTTTATTGTAGAAAGCTCACCAATTGGTTTTACATCTTTTCACTGTAAGATTATATTTATAACCACTATTTTTAATTCAAATTTTATGAATAGATATATAAAAAATATATATTATATATATTTTTAAGATGAATTTATTGATCTCTTCTTTCATCTTTCCTTAATTGCGCTGTATTATATATATTTCCGTTTTTTACTAAAACTATTCTGTTGATGATTTATTTATTCCCCCCTTTCCTCTCTGGCCATTACATCACCTCATTTGCCCTCTCTCTCACTCTCATTTTCCTCTCTCCTATTTGCCCCTCTATTGCTCTTCTACTGACTCTGACATCCTTGTAAAAAACTGCAGCTCTGCCCTAACCTCCTTTCTTGATGTTCATGCCGGTCTTCTACTCTGGCACTCTCGCCCCCGAGACCCTGGCTAAACTATCATACACGCATGCGTCGCTCCTGTACTTGCTCCTCTGAACACCTCTGGAGGAAATCTAATAGTTTCGCTGACTTTATATATTACAAATTCCTCCTATCTTGTTTCAACTGTGCTCTTTCGTGCTAAACAAAGCTACTTTTTCTCACTCAAGACTTATAAATCTAGCCAATGCTTCCTCTTCTCTGTCTTCGACTCATTCATTAGACCTCCATCTGCGAGCTACCTTTTCTCTTACACTACCCCTCAAGACTTTGACTTTTTCAAGGGTAAGATGGTTTCCATTCACCAAGGCTTCCTCCTCAATCTACACTTCATCTTTCGAACTCTCCTCCTGCCTTCCCTAACTTTTTATTCTGCCACAGAGGAGGAAGCATCCCTGTTACTCTCCTCCTTGACACTTTCAACACATACATTAATTCCAGTAATAACAAAGTTTAATACAGAAGTAGGTGGAGAGCCTGTGGTCAACTTTTTAGATGTGATCCTCTTTTGGGATAATCCCCCAATGTATTCACCCTTGCATATGCACTTACTATAACCCCTTGCATACACACCTTCTTGCTGTCACTGTAAATTCTCCCAACATACCACTTAGATGGCAAGCTTTTGGGGACAGGGACTCATTTTCCTAATACTTCTGTGTTTGAAACGCTTATTCCCATTAACCTACCAGTTTTTGATTTCTCTTTATGCTCCTCCCTCTCCTCTCTCAGTTCTGCTTCAGACCCTGACAACCTGGTCAGGAACTACAACTCTGCCTTATCCTCCTCTCTTGATCTACATACCCAGCTTTCTCTCTGCCATCCTCGCCCTTCTAACCCCAGACCCTGGCTAAATTCCCACATGTGCATGCTGCGTTCCTCCACTCGTTCCTCTGAACGCCTCTGGAGGAAATGTCAT
The DNA here is from genome assembly GCF_040206685.1 of Ascaphus truei. NCBI lineage: Eukaryota > Metazoa > Chordata > Amphibia > Anura > Ascaphidae > Ascaphus > Ascaphus truei. Next base: position 372,220,189 of record NC_134484.1, on the reverse strand, counting down.
ACACTTGCAGACTTCCTTCACTACAAATGTATGCTGTCCTGTTTCAACTCTGCCCACTCCCAGGCTAAACAAACCTACTTTTCATCACTAATCAACACGCACAAGTCTAACCCATGTCGACTCTTCTCTGTCTTTGACTCTCTACCCAGGCCACCCTCGGCTGCCTCCTCTTCTTCCTCCATGTCACCTCAGGACTTTGCTGACTTTTTAAAGGAAAAGGTGGAATCCATATGTCAGAACATCCCCTTGTTGCCTCCTCCCATCCCACACGGCTTCCTAACTCTCCTCCTGCCTTCCTTGACTCTTTTTCTGCTGTCTCGGAGGAGGATGTGTCACTGCTGATCTCCTCTTCTCCCTGTACCACCTGCCCTCTTGATCCCATTCCCTTCCACCTCCTAAAACCTCTTGCTCCTTCTATAATCCCTACGCTCACACACATTTTTAACTCTTCCCTCTACTCTGGTATCTTTCCATCCTCCTTCAAGCATGCAATCGTTATACCATTACTCAAAAACAGCAAGCTTGACCCTACCTGTCCTAACTATCCTCCTGCCATTTGCCTCCAAACTCCTTGAACGTCTTGTATTCTCTCGATTTGCTACATTTTCTCAACACTTATTCTCTCCTAGACACTCTACAATCTGGCTTCCACACTGCTCACACCACTGAAACAGCCCTCACTAAAATAACTAATGACCTCCAGGCTGCCAAAGACAGAGGTCATTACACTCTGCTCATATTACTCGACCTCTCTGCAGCACTTGACTCCGTGGACCACCCTCTTCTCCTTCACATTCTCCATACTCTTGGTATTCGGAACAAAGCTCTATCCTGGATCTCCTCTTACCTCTCCCATCATACTTTCAGTGTCTCTTTTGCTAGCACCTCCTCTATCGATCTCTCCGTACGGGTTCCCCAGGGCTCTGTCCTGGGACCTCTTCTCTTTTCTCTGTACACACTTTCTCTAGGTGACCTAATCAAATCTCTTGGGTTTAAATATCACCTTTATGCTGATGACACACAAATTTGCCTTTCAACCCCTGACCTTACACCTGCTGTACAGACCAAAGTTTCTGTATGTCTCTCTGGAATATCATCCTGGATGGCCACCCGCCGACTGAAACTTAACATGGCAAAAACAGAGCTCCTTATACTTCCTCCCAGACCTGGCCCTACTACCTCCTTCCACATTACTGTTGGAAGTACTATCATTCACCCAGTATCCCAAGCACGCTGCCTAGGGGTCACACTTGACTCCTCTCACATTCGCAACGTATCTAAAACTTGTCGCTTTTTCCTCTGCAATATAACAAAGATATGCCCTTTCCTCTGTTGCTCGACTGCTAAAACTCCGACCCAGGCCCTCATTCTCTCTCGTCTCGATTACTGTAACCTCCTGCTGTCCGGCCTTCCTGCCTCTCACCTATCTCTACAATCTATCCTAAACGTTACTGCCAGAATCACTCAACTCTTTCTGAAATCTGTCTCAGCGTCTCACCTGCTGAAATCCCTCTTCTGGGTTCCTATCAAATCTTGCATCTCGCACTCAATTCTCCTCCTCACTGTTAAAGCTTTACACTCTTCTGCTCCTACTTACATCTCAGCCCTAATTTCTAGCTATGCACCATCCCGAGTCTTGCATTCTGCTCAAGGATGTCTTCTCTCTACCCCCTTTGTATCTAAAGCCCTCTCCCGCCTTAAACCTTTCTCAATGACTGCCCCCACCTCTGGAATGCCCTTCCCCTCAATACCAGACTAGCACCCTCTCTATCCACCTTTAAGACCCACCTTTAGAACCACCTGCATAATGAAGCATATGAGTAGCACTGCGGCTAATACTATACACGTTACATAAAGCTTGGCCCCCTGCAGACGCACTTACCTGAATGCCCTCATATTGTCTCTGAATGTTCTCCCTACCAATAAGATTGTAAGCTCCTCGGAGCAGGGACTCCTCTTCCGAAATGTTACTTTTATGTCTGAAGCGCTTATTCGCATGATCTGTTATTTGTATTATTTGTTATTTATATGATTGTCACTGTGAAGTGCTATGTACACTAATGGCGCTATATAAATAAAGACATACATACATACATACCAGAAGAATGATCCAGGCGCATGGGGAGACAAGAAAGAGAAACAACATACAGTAGGGTAGTATGTCTGGAAATGTAACCCCTTAATTGGTAAGATATGCACTCACAGCGTTTCTTGTAATTCAGGCCTTTTATCCACCCTGGGATCTGGAACTGTGTAGATACTCTGGGAACGTTTCCTGGATTTGTATCTTCGGATATTCTGCAACAATTCTTCACTGCCAAGCTTCCATCTCATAGGTTGGGGTATATATATATATATATATATAAGGGGAGGTAAAGAACACACAGAATAGTGTAACACTGTTTATTAATAAAAACTTAATAGATCATAGTAGGTAAAAAACTCACACTTTGTGAGCTCTTTAAAAACAATTGAGAATGTCAGAGTATCTCACATACATACATACATTATGTATTACATCCCATGTGTAACCCCTCAACCTATAACCCAACATACTTGTAACGGCTGGACCCCCCTTGTCTGACCCACCCAATCTCACATTGGCCCGTGTGGTCTAACCGGTCCCCATTACAAGGTCGTGTGTGGTGGTGCACCTGCAAGTAACAGGACTCCTGAGTCTCCCGCTTGGTGTTATAAGAGGATATCATCAGGACAGGTATCTGAGGTAGTGGTTACGAGTCCAACTTACTTCATGTGCAGCGCCTCCACCTCATCAGGATCTATGCTTCTGCAGGGAGATTGTCCTGGTGAGGAACTCCTTCTCGGTGGTGACTGCCACTGCAGAGTAATCTCACACTCACACAGCGGGAATATCTTTGAACACGACATCTTTATTGTAGGTTGGGATGTAGCAGACTGCCCCATGCAGCTGCCGGCTCTAGCCGCACATCTCTCCGTGCTGTCCCTTTGCCAGGTACGCCCTCCCGTATTGAAGTGGGATTTCCTTTCTCCTAGGGAGATCACCACTGCGCCAGGTCCCTGGACACAGTGTGGCTTAGACAGACTTGATTGGTCACTCTGCTACAGCTAGTTACAGCACTAGGGTCACAAAAGTATTCCTCCAATCCCTTATGCAGGAGCATACATTTTACCAGCTGCTTCACACAACTGCTGGTTAACACAAACTAACTGACAGTGTTGTGCCCTTTATACCTCAGGGGGCAGGCGCATCCCTGATGTCACTATCCAGGGACTCAGAGCATACAGCCACTCCCTTCCTTACACAGGGCACCACACCAGGGTGTGAGGGAAAACCTCCATAACTACTGTTGGCAGGCCTGTACTTACCAGGACTTACTGCCAACAGGGAAGATGTATGCAGTCATTATTATGCATGGCTACATACTCCCCCTGGTTAATACCCACCGTCCCGGCTGGGACCTAAATTTGGTGTACCTTGCGCCAGGAAACACTGCAAAAGAACACACAAATAACATGGCAAACATCATCACATTGACATAATAATGCAAGCCCATCTCACTCACTGACCAGCAGGGAGCGCTAAAGAAAAAGCAGACCACTCTAATTTGGCACTCAATAATAATGTCGAGGATCTGGCTTCTTCACCTCCCGCCCCGCGGCATCATGCACAGTCACGCTGTATTCCCGTGGTACCCCTCGCTCATTGCAATACACCACTTTGTGCATGTACACACTGCGTCCTATCTTCCAGACCCGCATAAGTTGGGACACCCTCTGCTCGGCCTGAATTCCTTTAATGGCTCCCCCTTTATCTACGATATAGTGCTGGATATCGTTTTTAAGCCATCTCTCCCTATTGTCCTCTATCTCTCTCATTAGAGGTTCTGGGACATACGGGTAATCAAGCCCATGTGACTTTCTGTATTTTGCCGCAACAGCCCGTTCAGCTCGGCAAGCCCTAGTCAACTTACTGTCGCCAGCCACCCCGGGCAGCACCCATGACAGGGGCTCATCAGTCTCTACCGGGTCATCCAACCCTGCGGACCCCTTTGGGATAATAAGGCCTGCCTGGATGCGATCCCACCTTACCCTTAGGGCCCTAAGGTATGCCTCGTCATCAAAGTCACCGGCAGCCCACCAGTGATCAACCACCCCCTCCCTTTCTAGGATAAATCTGGTGCGGTTGAACCAAGCAACATACCCCTCGTACAACGGGGCCCACCACCTAGTCTCCTTCCGTTCTTCGGAGCTAGGTTCTATAGACTCCTCTATTGACTCCTCATCAGGCCCACCCGAAGATATCCTGGACGTACCCTCAGATCACCCCACTTGGCTCTTACTCTGTGACCAGTGTCCGCCCTCAATACCCAGCGCGCTATAACTCTCGCTGGCCATCGACCCATGTCGAGTAATCCTCCCTCCACCCTCCGATCCACTATCGGACGTTCCCCAGTCCAGGCTTCCAGTCCGTTCCTGGATAGGACCCCGGGAATCCCTTGACACCCCCAAACTAGAAGTGGACCCACCTGACGAAGTGACAGGGACAGGAGCTTTAACTAGGGCCTTGGGACTAACTTTGGGAGTGGCCGGGGTTGGGGGACGGGACCGGACAGTAGGCATTGACAGGGTTACGACCTGCTCTCCAGCAATACCTGCCTTAACTTCGCCACAAAGTCCTTTCTTGACTCCAGCAGCTGGGCTTCTTGTTCTGCAACTGGAACGCCCGCTCCCCCTGGTAGTAGGGGATCGGCTTCCGCTGCTCGACCGCAGAGGCGCTGTCATCTCCCACTCGATGCCGCTCTGCTCGTCCGGACTCTCCTCCGCACACGCACGTGCTGCGACGCCATCTTGGGTTGGATCCCCAATCGGGATCTCTTCCTCCACGAGGACATCTGGCAACGCCCGTCTGCTGCGCGATCCAGTCTGGCTCTGGACTCGCTCTTCCTTCTCCTCCACCCCCTGGGTCTGCGACAGGCACGGTGTCATCTTAGTACCTCGCAGGGTCGGGGTGGATTGACCTCCTTCCGATCCACTAGTCACCATGGCAGTGGGACTCCGGCGATCGGGTGGTCGCGGTACTGGAGACACTCGACTCTGTGTCTCCACACCACGGGGAATGGCATCTCTCCAGGGCGTACCAATAGTATGGCAGTCCCTCTTTATGACCATCTTACTCGACAGCCTAGCACACTCCTCGTCCGAGGATTCCACTTGGCAATTCGGCCGAGGCATCCCAGTAGAAGACCGGCGATGGGCTCCTCGGTGATCACCTCTCCGATGGCTGGGTTTCTCCGTCGGGAGCACCGAACCTGACTCCGACTCCGCGGGACCTGCACTCTCATTCCATAGTGCTCCCGGCTGCTCATCGATCGGCATCGGGAAATTTCCTGCTACTCCCATCGCTTGTACCGGTACAAAAATGGTCATGGGCCACATGTACTGCAGTCCACAGTGGGGGCATCGGGCCTCGCTGCCCACGGCTCCGCCCGGCAGTCTGCACTGCAGGCAAAGACATGCCACAGTCTCCACACCCTCTACCCGGATGATCAGGAAGCCTCCTGGAGCCGAGTAGGGATGAGTAGAGATCAACGGACTCTGGTCCACTTTACTAGCAAATTCAGCCATATTCACCAGCGGAGGCACTCGTTTCAGAGGTCTGTACTGGTCAAGGGCTCTTCACAACTGAAGGGCATGGGCTGATTTAGCAACCCCTCCTCCTACTTTCTCTGTCGACATCCGGTGGAACTGCAAACCACTCCCCCTGGTTGAAACTAGGGGGATGTCTCGTAGACTTGTAGGCTGACCCAGCACTGGGGCAGAGTGAGTCATAGTCCATGAGGGCGCGGCTCCAGCTTTCGCGCCAAACTCCCCATCAGGGTGGAGTTTTCTCGTTGGCGCCAATCCTGGCCAACAATTAGCAAACTGCAAAGTTGCAAGACTTTCTGCAGCATGCCCACGCGGTGTCCCGGGAACGCGGGAACCGCCATCTTGGTAAGTATTGTCCTTTTTCCCATTGAAGGTAGCGTCTGGCTGTTTGTTAATTGGGGTATAACAAAGTCCATTTCGTTCCTCCCATCGGATAACACTGTCATGCTCATTATTCTCAGGGGTATCATCCCGAGAACAAAAACATGATAAACACGGCGCAGCCACGGCTTTCACGCCATTCCACAACAAGCTCACAAAAGTCTCTTCTGTAGCTTGTTCTTCGTCCACGCACAGTTCATATGCGTGTTCTTCTTCTGACCGCAATCCTGGACCTTCTGCTCTGTGCAGATCCTCCATTCTTGCGGTTCTCTCTCCCCGCCATCCTGGACCTTCTACTCTGTGCAGATCCTCCATTCTGACGGGTCTCTCTCCCTGCCATTCTGGACCTTCTGCTCTGTGCAGATCCTCCATTTTGACAGGTCTCTCTTGATCGTTGAACACTGATTTCCTGTACGTGGAGCTCCGCTCTGCGGGGCAGCTACCACATCCGTACAATAAACATGCCTTGTGCACCACCTTGTGTACCTAACGTAGATCTGACTCGTGTTGGCACTACCTCAGGCTAGGCTCACTCTTTCTGTGTCTACTGTAACACGTTCCTCCAGTCTGTGCTCCTTGGTAAGTGGTCTGGAATGGAGACTAGAGTACTCTGGCTCTTCCATGCAGTACTTTGGGCGTCGACCTACTTTTGGCTAGCCTAGTGCGGAGCCTTCCAGAATTCCTGCCCTAAGTTACCAGTTTACCCCTTCAGGCGTCCCCCGCTAGCGCTACCTCAAGGCGACTAGAACAGCAATAGCCCCCTGCTCCAGACTCACTAACCCCTAACGGATCCCAAGGCGTCTGTGCGGCCTGCAGCTCCAGCAGCTCCCCGACTACCCCTGGTTCCGTCCCACGCAGCACAAAGTGGCAGCAGACACTTTCCCTGTTTCCTAGCGTGTGCCTAGCAAAAGCCTATCCTGTTAACAGGTATCTCAGCAGCGCCTCCAAATGTAACGGCTGGACCCCCCTTGTCTGACCCACCCAATCTCACATTGGCCCGTGTGGTCTAACCGGTCCCCATTACAAGGTCATGTGTGGTGGTGCACCTGCAAGTAACAGGACTCCTGAGTCTCCCGCTTGGTGTTATAAGAGGATATCATCAGGACAGGTATCTGAGGTAGTGGTTACGAGTCCAACTTACTTCATGTGCAGCGCCTCCACCTCATCAGGATCTATGCTTCCGCAGGGAGATTGTCCTGGTGAGGAACTCCTTCTCGGTGGTGACTGCCACTGCAGAGTAATCTCACACTCACACAGCGGGAATATCTTTGAACACGACATCTTTATTGTAGGTTGGGATGTAGCAGACTGCCCCATGCAGCTGCCGGCTCTAGCCGCACATCTCTCCGTGCTGTCCCTTTGCCAGGTACGCCCTCCCGTATTGAAGTGGGATTTCCTTTCTCCTAGGGAGATCACCACTGCGCCAGGTCCCTGGACACAGTGTGGCTTAGACAGACTTGATTGGTCACTCTGCTACCGCTAGTTACAGCACTAGGGTCACAAAAGTATTCCTCCAATCCCTTATGCAGGAGCATACATTTTACCAGCTGCTTCACACAACTGCTGGTTAACACAAACTAACTGACAGTGTTGTGCCCTTTATACCTCTGGGGGCAGGCGCATCCCTGATGTCACTATCCAGGGACTCAGAGCATACAGCCACTCCCTTCCTTACACAGGGCACCACACCAGGGTGTGAGGGAAAACCTCCATAACTACTGTTGGCAGGCATGTACTTACCAGGACTTACTGCCAACAGGGAAGATGTATGCAGTCATTATTATGCATGGCTACATACTTATTTCTGATGCTGAGGTGGAAGCTTGAGTCCCTTCACAGCTACTTAAGGTGACACACTCGGACTACGGTCAAATGGCAGGAAATAAAGACACAGGGTATGTGTAATATAATAGGTTTTTTTTATCCACCCTGTCTACTCTCAATAACCTTGGGATCCTCAGCAAAGGATCACCAAACACCTTATACAACAGACATGTAATATCACAATTAACACGAACGCTGAGCGTGTAAATATCAGTGTCAGAGGATATTGAGCTACCCTATCCTGGGTATATTGGCTTAGTGTTAGTTCCGGCACACCGGGGGAGCTCTTTGTGTATGAACTGTAGCAGGCCTGTACTTCGAAAAGGGTGCTTCGGTACCGCTGTGCCTTATAGCCATTGAGGGACCCTCCGACGATGACCGGGTGATTGCATGCCTCTCAAGGTCTTTTTTACTGATCCATAATAACGTGCCATTAGTTTGTAATGAGATTTCTGCAGATTCGATCTCTACCTATTTTATTACATTCGGGGGTCTTTGCAAAGGCAGGAAGGTGACTCAAGTGAGCTGTGGCATCATATTTCCTTAGAGACAGCAAAGTCAAACCTCCATCTGTCTTCAATGCAGTGAGCACACTCTTCTTAACCCTGTTTTTTTTTCCTGCTCCCAAATAAAGGTTGAGATTTTATTTCCATATCATTTCGGGCCTTAGATGGAATATGAACTGGTAGTGTGTGGAACGTATAAAGTAGCTTGGAAGAGCGTTCATCTTCACAGATGTTATCCTGCCAACCTATGAAATGCAATATCTGTTCCACTCCTCCAAGTCTTTTTTTAATTAAAGCGAATATATCTGGATAATTTGCTTTATAGAATTCAGAATATCTGGGTGTCAGGTGCACCCCTAAATACTTAATACGGTCCTTCTTCCATATAAAGTTAAAGTTTAGTTTGAGTAGTTTCAGCATTGCTGTATCCACGCCTAATGCCAAGGCCTCAGAATTTGAATTGTTTAACTTATCATTTGACAAATTATTAAAAGTGGAAATTTCTTCAAATTAATTAGGGAAAGATGTGAGACAGAATAAAATGTCATCCGCATATAATCATATACAGCTGCAGCGGCCGTTGTTCTAAAACTTCACCCGGTGTACCGCTCAGAATACCCATGTCATGACGCATGATGTTTTTCAACCTTACCGCCTTAAGACGCGAGTGCAGAAAATGGCATTTTAGAGTTCTGGTTTTTAAACACCTTAAATTGACACAGTAGCACAGTACTGTACACATTGCAATTCATTCATTTCATTGCACCCAAAGAAACAGAATCCATGAAATTCAACAAAGCAACCGCGATAAGAGGGGGTTCCTGGGGCGATTGGCCGCGTTCATGCTGCGTGGAGTACAGCAGAGCACACGAAATTGGCTCTGTCAAGTTTTACAATAACGGCCGCTGCAGCTGTAGCAAATTTTGTTAGCCAGCGGTTCCAAGCTGAGAGCAAACAAAAGAGGTGATAGCGGGCTGAGGCTGATTAGACTATAGCCTAGAGCAGCAATTTCTGCGTGGATGTTGAGAGGGCGATTTACTTTCTCTGGAGCAGCCCCCCTTCTCCAGGGTCGCATTGTCAAGGCGACCCGGCATTATGACACCGCCACACTGCAGCAGCAGGGCCGACCCCGCTGCCAGCGTGAGTCTCTGGGCGGCAAATAGTGAAATCCGCCACGATAACGGGCATCCGTGTCTAGTGGCAATATTGATGTTAATTACATTAGGAGTACTTCCTGCTATTTTCAGTGTGGCGCAATGCTGGTTATGTAATTCCCATTAGAATAGGATCCCAAATACCAAACCTTTTTAAAGTAGTGAACATGTACCCCCATTCTACCTGGTCAAAGATCTTTTCAGCATCTAACGAAAGGTGTTTTTTTTTTTTTTTTAAAAAGAAACATTTGCCAGATGTCTGAGTTGATGAGGGAGGCGGGACGGCAATTGCTGCAATAGTTATGATCCCTGTCTGGCTTTGGGATTACTGATATTTGGGCCCACAGCACTGAGGGTTGGATCTCTTTCCCTTTCGTGAAGGAATTGAAGAGCCTAGTGAGAAATTGAATTAGTTTTAAATGTCTACAATAAGCATCCATCAGAGGCATGTGTGAGCTTTTAAGTTCTTTCATTACCGAGGCTATTTTCTCCTGTGATATTTCTTTATTTAGAAGTACCCTGTCCTCAGAACTGAAAGCCGGTAAATGGTATGAATTTAAATATACTTCAAGTGTCCTGATTGTGTTTGTGTTTGCTCTGGAGATTATACAGGGAGGAATAGAAGTGTACAACATTTTCCTCAATCATTTTTGCATCAAATGAGATCTCACCATTCCTTAATCTAATAGACTTAATAGTGGCTGAAGATTAGATTTTTCTCAGTTCATAACATAGCAATATATCAGCCTTGTTGCTTTTTTGATAGAACATTTTTTTGGTCCATTTTAATGCGTTCTCAGCTTTAACTATTTGGAGTATTCTCAAGTCCCCTCTAAATTTAAGCTACTTTTGGTAATTTGTGTAATGGTAAACACAACCTTAGCGCTCAAAAGTAAATTCCTTGCAGTATATCACAATATTGGATACAATACCAACTATATATATTGTCCAGAGTCCTTTGGTAATTTGTGTTTGTGGGGCGTTTTTTGTGTGAAGACTCGGCTTCTGTAAGTTTGGATAAACACCTTGAGATTTGATGTTCTTTTTGGATCTTTTTCAAAGAGTGAATAGCAATAATCTTACCTCGAGTGCGTGCGTAGTGGGCCTCCCATACTGTTGCCATTAAAAACAAAAATCTCGAGGCACATGCGCGACGGCAAGGAGTATGGTCGCCTAATCCAAATGCTCCCTGCCCCGCTCTAAATAAAACTAAATAAAAACCACAAAAATAGCAGCCAAAGTATACCCAAACACCACCAGCATATCCAACTAGATCCAGGATGTCAAAGAAAGGCTCGAAATCGACCAAAAAGAAGTGTTTACCGGAGTACTTCGGTAGAGCTCGGCCGAGCGGTGCAGGCTCAGAAATGGCGCCCGCTTCAAATGCTGGATCGGAAACAGAGCCCGACGGTGATGAAGAGGATCTGGACAGCCAAGCGCTAATGCCGGTCAGGCAGTGCGACTTCACGAGGCTATATACTGACCTCAAGTCACTGCTGCAAGCGGAGATCAGAGAATTAAAGAAAGAGGTGACCGGACTGGGTGAAAGAACATGCGTCCTGGAAACTACAGTGGATCAATCTATCAGGGCAATTAGGAGGCAGGACAAAAAATCTGCAGACCTACAGGATCAAATCAACGATATTAGGGAGCATCAGGAGGATTCCGAGAATAGGGATAGACGGAATAACCTTAGGATCAGAGGGATCCCGGAGAGTGTGCTGGACTGCGATGATTACATCTCAAGATGGCTGGAAACACTGCTCCCTGACACCCCAAAGGAATGCCTAGCTATGGATAGATGTCACAGGGCCCTGCGGGCTAAACCGCTCCAAAATGAGCAACTTAGGGACATTGTGCTTCGTATGCACTATTACCGGACGAAAGAAGCAGTCCTGCACAAAACAAGACCCCTAACGGTAGTGGAGTTTGAGGGATCAAAGCTGACAATCTTTCAGGATCTGTCCCCAGTAACGCTTGCCTGCAGGAGAAACCTGATGCCAATCACCAAGGTCCTGAGGGAGAAGGGGGTCAGGTATAGGTGGACCTTCCCCTTCGGCCTTTTGGTCGCCCGCAGAGGCAAGGCTCTCACCGTGAGAGAAATAGAGGAAGGACCCTCCTTCCTACACAAGCTAGGCCTGGGAGAAGCCCCTGCTGAGGCAGAGCCTGCGCACTCACCCCCATCTGGTCACAAAGCTCTAAATCCCCCAGAGCACAAAGAGAGAGGGTCTAAGAGACGCATCCCCAGTTTCAAGTTACGCAGAAGTTCGGTTAGGCTGCTATCAATGTTCAACCTAATCCCAAAGTTTGCATACAGAAGGGGACCCACGTGGCTACATCCTCACGACCCGATGGACACTGTAATAATTGAATAAAATGCAGATGCTTACCTGTTGTGGAAAAAGGGAAGAAAACACTGGACACGGCTGGAGATCGAAGTTCTCTCTTCGTCCTGTGCCCAAGGGTTGGACTCCATTGCTCAAGATGGCGCTGTCGATACACGAGGTGGCTGGAGCCCAAGCTGAAACGCAGGAGCCGGAAGGTAGGAGATGGCGGGAAGCGGGAGAGCGCGCACATACCTCCGCTCAGGCGAGACACAGAATCCAAAATGGCGGTGGCCCGGAAGGACATCATCAAGCGGAAGCGAACTCGACAGCACGGGCGCCATCTTGGAGGGGGAAAGTAGTGGGAACGCAGAAGGCACACAAAGATGACATCAGCCGGCAAGATGGACACAACTGAAAGACCCAAGAGGCGGCGGCGGCGCGCCGGTTTTGCTCGCAGCTTCGGACTCTATCTGGCAAAAAATAGACAGCTTAAGGTAGCGGCGGGAGACTTGAAAAGGGCTATGGATCCTGGAGGCTAAACGACTCCCTTCTGAATCACCCTGAGATAGAGAGGGAGGTTAGAATCTCACTTAAGGACTACTTCTTCTTTAACTCAGGATCAGTCTCCTCCCCATCAATCCTATGGGAGGCCCATAAGGCAGCAATTAGGGGTAAATTCATCTCTATTGCGTCCCATAGGAAAAAAGTCAGACAGAAGCTGATCAAAGAGCTTACAGACAATATTAGTACGCTGGAACAAGCCCACAAAACTAACCCCTCAAAGAGAATTTACAAAGCTTTAACCACAGCCAGAATAAAACTTAAACAAGCCCAGTTAGAAGATGTTGAGAAGGCCCTCAAATGGACTAATCAACAGTACTATGATAAGGGTAACAAGGCCGACAGACTTTGCTAGCATTATGGAAAATAGTTGAAGCGCTCAAATGCAGGTATTTGCAGACTTTTGCAGATTAATTTGCAGATTAAAATTTACCTACCCCTAGGGAGCAATAGATGAGGCACGAGAGAAACCCATAATTGGAAACTGAGGAGGACGGAACCCCCCCCCCTCTTTCCCCCCTCTCTCTTTCTGTTTCCACCCTCACGCTAACCCTGTCGACCCAATGAGAAGGGTCGGGAGAGCGTTAAGACTTTCCCTGTTAACAACAAAAAGAAAAACCCTGTATTAGGCCAAGATATTTTTTGTAACAATGTGTTATCAATGCCTAATAAAAAAAATTGAAACAAAAAAAAAGGGCTATGGAGATGACGAGATAGGATCTGGCAGTGCAAGAAGGTTAAGCGGAATAAGCATAAGGGGGAAAGGTAGGAAATAGAAGGTAGGATAGATACTAAAAGAGGAGTCCTAAAATACGATCACAGGGAGCAGGAAAGGGCGAAAGGTAGGGGGGAGATAGGATTCTAGAAAGACGCCGTATGTTTGATTCCAGGACATGAGGATAGGGTGAGCCGTGAATAGGAATAGAAAGGAATAACAGGGGTAGGGAGCGGGGAAAATGAGTAAGGTAAGGGAGGGGGGGTATGAGTTGAAGGAGATAAGGAAGTGACAGGGGGAGATTAAGAAGGTGAGTGAGGAGGGTCAGAGACTAGGGTTGATATGGTAGAGCGAAGAGGGAAATGGAATGTAAAGGTAGAGAGGAAAGGGTAGGCGGCCATAGGGGAAAGAAGTAGCAGAAAGGTAGTAGATGGAGGCCAGGGAAGTGAAAAGGAAAGAAGGGAAAGTTACTTATAGATACGTTGTTGGTCGGGGGATGTAGTATGAGGAAGCAAGGAGAGGGGTAGGAGAGGGACCACAGGTTGAGAGCGACAGGGATGTGATGGAGAGGATATAGGGTTGTGAGATAGGAGAGCTGAAGAAATGGAAGCACTATTTTCAGAATGTGGGGAAGGTAGAAGCAAAGTGAGGTACAGAAGGTAAAGCAGGTGGAGCCATAAGCAGAGAAATACATGAAGGTGACAGAAAGAGAGCAGGAAGGAAAGAGAGGTCAGAAGGAAATAGAGGAGGGAAGGAGGATGGCAACAGATAGGAGGCAGACAGTTACGCCTACTAGCCCGGACGGAGGGGGAAGATAAACTCAGCAAAGGTTACAGTTCATACCGCGATAGCAGGAGAGGGTTAAGGGGAGTAACCGAAAGACAGCACACGGGAAAACAGTGGGAGCCACATTGTGAGGGATCCCGGAAGAAATGGGAGTTAGGTTATCTTCAATTAGGTCAGTTGGTTTTATTTTTAGTAAGGTTAGTTATGGAGCGGGACGGGAGTAGGGGAGGGAGACCTGCTCTGAAGTCGGCATGGGCCACGCGCTGGGGATGAAGAGAAGAGGTCTTCAGGGCCCTAGCGAAGCCCTTTGGGTCGGAACTCTTGGTGGGGGAGTCATACACCTAACCCAAGACTGGACATCTTGTGCAAGGAACAAGGACCCAAAGGCGGTGGTCTCGGCGAGAAGAGGGACTCGAGAGGACGTCGAGAAATGTTGAAAGATGTTAAATGTTGTGTTGTGTTTATGAATACCCCGGTTTTCCCCTTTGTGTCCCCCCCCCCCCTTGTCTCTACAGGCGGGTGCAGAGAGACCTGGGACGTAAGAGTGAGCCGTAAATCCAGCCGTAGAATTGCTCTTCAAGATTCAAACAGAGTGAGGAAGATTGTCCGATATACCGCTTCCAATGAGTAAGGAAATTCTGTTAATATCCCATAATGTTAAGGGTTTCAATAGCCCGGCAAAAAGAAGGGTCGCATTCAGAGACTACAAACGCAAAGGGGCAGAGATTTTATTTCTACAAGAGACACACTTTTCTAAAACTAATTGTCCCAAATACTTTGACAAAAACTTCAGGGTGCACTTTCTATCCTCTGCACGGGTTAAAAAAAGAGGGGTAGCCATCTTATTACATAACCGTATACCGTTCATTAAGGATAAAACATATAGTGATAAGGAAGGTAGATACCTCATAGTGACAGGATCCATACGCGAGAACCCTATAACCCTTGCAGCAATATATGCCCCTAATGATAATGCGACAGACTTCTTCCAAAAATTCTTTGACAAGCTCCGTATAGTGGCGAAAGGAAACACCATAGCGGCCGGAGACCTGAACAGGGCCCTAAATACAGACCTAGACAGATGCACGACTATTAACAAAACCCATAGACAGGACGTACTAACAATAACAAAGGGATTAAAAGACTGTCAGCTTCTCGACATATGGCGAGAACAACACCAGGGAGTAAGAGAATACACGTTCTTCTCCCATCCCCATAACAGCTACAGCAGGATAGATTACTTCCTTGTGTCCAATAGATTGGTCCCCGGGGTCTCTCGTTCAGAGATCCATGATATTTCATGGTCCGACCATGCATCTATAGAGCTGCGGTGCACACTCATTCCGCTAGACAGACCTAGAGCGAACTGGAGGCTAAATGAGATCCTCCTGAAAATACCAGACCCGGAGAAGGAGGTAGAGGGTAAAATCAAGGAATATTTCGAGGAGAATGAGGGGAGTGGGCGTCGCACTCCACGCCGTGGGAGGCCCATAAGGCAACCCTCAGAGGAGTATTAATGAATTTGGCCGCCAAGCGTAAAATGGAACGTGAAAAAAAGATTAAGGATCTAGAATCACAACTAGTGGAGCTCTCTTCTCTGCATAAAACAAACAAACAGGACCACACGCTGAAACAGCTATTAGACACCAAAACAAAACTCAATCTCCTCCTCTTCTCCCAGGCCGAGAAGGAAATGGCATTGTCTAGGCGGAAATTTTATGAAAAGGCTAACAAACCTGATACCCTACTTGCCAATAAGCTAAAAAATAAGCTTCCAAATTACCACATTCACGCTATTCGGAATCAACAGGGCGACCTCACTTCCATACCTGGGAAAATCGTAGAGGAATTTAAAATTTACTACGAAAAACTCTACAATGGAGATAAGGTCATAATACTAAAATGGGGGATTTATTGAACTCCTTCCTGAAAGAGGCAAAATTACCTACCTTGGGAAGGGCCGAGAGAGAGGCGCTCCAGGCTGACTTCACACTTGAGGAGCTATCGGAAGTCATCAAAGCATTAAAACCGGCCAAAGCGCCGGGGCCAGATGGCTTCTAAAATTTATATTATAAGAAGTATGCCAAAATGTTAGCCCCACATATGCTAAAACTATTTAATGGCATTCTAGAAGGGGCCTCCTTCCCAGCACAGATGCTCCAAGCATCAATCTCTGTGGTCCACAAACCTGGAAAGGACCCGGCAGACTGCATGAGCTACCGGCCTATTTCCCTGATTAATTCAGACATAAAAATCGACTCTAAACTTATAGCGAACAGGGTGGGTAGTGTTCTTCCCAGGTTAATCCATGCAGATCAAGTGGGGTTTATCGGAGGTAGACAAGCGGCAGATAACACCAGGAGAATCATTAATTTGATTGATCTGGCCCAAAAGAAAAACATACATTCTATGGTGCTTAGTCTGGACGCTGAGAAAGCCTTCGATAGGATTGATTGGCCCTACTTAACAGAAACATTGGGAGCGTTTGGCTTTGGGGGACGCCTCTTGAGAGCCATCCTGGCGCTGTATGAGGGTCCGACGGCGAGGGTGCGGCATCAGAGCTTCTCCTCTGATCAATTTCACATAAGAAGCGGAACGAGGCAGGGGTGCCCGCTGTCGCCGTTGTTGTTTGCCCTTTGTATAGAACCGCTAGCGGCGTACATCCAAAACAGCCCAGATATATCAGGGATCTCCATTAGAGATCAGGAGCACAAAGCAGCATTATATGCGGACGATGTCATCCTAACATTATCCAAACCTGTCACGTCCCTTCCCAACTTGTTCGGAATCCTAAGCAAATTTAACCAAATCTCGGGCTTTAAGATCAATCAGTCCAAATCTGAAGCCCTCAACATAAACCTAACCAAAGACGTAGAAAAACTGATTGACCTCAACTTTAACTTTAAATGGCAAGCCTCCGCTATCAAATATTTAGGGGTATATCTCACAAGGGACTACAAAACATTATACAAAGCAAATTTTCCCAGGTTGATTAAGACATTGGGGGAAGATCTCAGAATATGGATGAAAGGGGGCATCTCATGGATTGGTAGGATACACAGCGTGAAGATGAACCTCCTCCCAAAGATGTTATATCTTTTCCAGAGTTTGCCTATTCCTATAATATATTCAGACATCCTCTCCCTACAGTCACTAATCATGAAATTTATTTGGAATAAGAAAAACCCAAGAATCGCACAGGGTATCCTAAAGAGACCCACCGTACGAGGGGGTCAGGCAGTACTACAAAGCGGCTCAATTGGCTCAAATTCTCCAATGGCACACGGACCCAAGCTTAAGGAGATTGGTGGAGTTGGAGAAAACATGTTGTGCACCGATTGAACTCCAAAATCTGATCTGGCTACCCAAAAGAGGGGTAAGCAAGATAGGAATACCGCTCCAGACCATTGCCAGCTCACTACGAGTTTGGGAGGCCACTAAATTTAGCTGTAACTTGACTACTAAAGCATCACTCATGACACCAATCACCGGGAATCCAGATTTCGCTCCAGGGTTGAATAGTAATAACCTATTAAATTGGACACAGTCGGGGATTACCCGCCTCAAAGATCTGGAGGGTAGGAAATATATACAAACATTTGAGCAAATTAAGTCTACAAAGGCTATCCTTTGGAACTGCATTAGGCAGTGAGGCATTTAAAGTGAGCTTTTTAAGTGATAAAAACAGTTAGACTACAGTTAATATATATATAGTTAATATACTCACTTTCTTCATGCAAGACCAATAACCAATAACCTCAGCTGATATGACATGGATCTAATTGCATTCTCTTCACAGGTATGTTCCTGATGTTGAAACCCTCTGTATAAGACTGAATCTGGCCTTGTTGAATTGATATATAAGTATGTTCCTGATGTTGAAACCCTGTGTATAAGACTGAATCTGGCCTTGTTGAATTGATATATAAGTATGTTCCTGATGTTGAAACCCTCTGTATAAGACTGAATCTGGCCTTGTTGAATTGATATATAATTATGTTCCTGATGTTGAAACCCTCTGTATAAGACTGAATCTGGCCTTGTTGAATTGATATATAATTATGTTCCTGATGTTGAAACCCTCTGTATAAGACTGAATCTGGCCTTGTTGAATTGATATATAAGTATGTTCCTGATGTTGAAACTCTCTGTATAAGACTGAATCTGGCCTTGTTGAATTGATATATAAGTATGTTCCTGATGTTGAAACCCTCTGTATAAGACTGAATCTGGCCTTGTTGAATTGATATATAATTATGTTCCTGATGTTGAAACCCTCTGTATAAGACTGAATCTGGCCTTGTTGAATTGATATATAATTATGTTCCTGATGTTGAAACCCTCTGTATAAGACTGAATCTGGCCTTGTTGAATTGATATATAAGTATGTTCCTGATGTTGAAACTCTCTGTATAAGACTGAATCTGGCCTTGTTGAATTGATATATAAGTATGTTCCTGATGTGGAAACCCTCTGTATAAGACTGAATCTGGCCTTGTTGAATTGATATATAAGTATGTTCCTGATGTTGAAACCCTCTGTATAAGACTGAATCTGGCCTTGTTGAATTGATATATAATTATGTTCCTGATGTTGAAACCCTCTGTATAAGACTGAATCTGGCCTTGTTGAATTGATATATAAGTATGTTCCTGATGTTGAAACCCTGTGTATAAGACTAAATCTGGCCTTGTTGAATTGATATATAAGTATGTTCCTGATGTTGAAACCCTGTGTATAAGACTGAATCTGGCCTTGTTGAATTGATATATAAGTTAGTATGTTTGAATGTAAAAAGTTTTTTATTTTTTTTCCCTCTTAACTCTGTGCTGTTAATTGACCAAATGGAACAAGCTGACTGATTGGGGAGGGGGAGGATCATGTGACTTTTTTTGTGTATAATACTAACACCTTCGCTGCATTGGGCAGGAACTGCATTAGGCAGTGAGGCATTTAAAGTGAGCTTTTTAAGTGATAAAAACAGTTAGACTACAGTTTGACTAGAGGGGACTGGATCTACTGCACACACTTTTACTCAAGACAACAAACGGTAAGCTATTCAGATCACACTATGATCCCATGCTTGTTAGCCTGCATAGTTTAACCCCCACCCCTTTACAACTTCTTTCACTGCAGCCTCTCCCAAAACTGACTGCACAAAACGCTGAAACCCTGAATTGACCCTAGCATTGCAATGCAGCAAAACACTTGAAAAGATACAGGCCCACCCCTGCTGTTTAGTCTGCACACACTCACTCTGCTCACAACAGCTCCTTGCAGCACTGCCTACCTTTGGCATCATGAACCTGCTATGTCTTCTAACTTTTTTCTTTCTCCTGGCCTCATGGAGATGTTACTCCCTCTATCCACTACAAACTCCTCCATCCTGGCCCACACCCAACATCACCATACACCCTGGACTACTCAAAAGCCTTGCACTATCTACTGAATGTTGGTGGAGAACTCTAAAAACCAGCACACCAACCACTGCTCACTCTAATGGAAAACACCACAAATTTACAACTTGCAAACAACTACCCAAATTTCTACTCATACTATTACTCTCTCTAGCAGGTGATGTTGAAACTAACCCAGGTCCTCCCATTTCAGCTCTGTCCCATGCCCCTGAGGATTCCACCTTTAAATTCCAAAAAGGGCTATCTGTCGCCCATATAAACATCCGGAGCCTGCTGCCCAAACTGGATGAACTAAGGGCATGGTGCCTTATGCATAAACCCAAAGCCATCGTTCTTACAGAAACATGGCTATCCTCTAAAACCCCTGATGCAAATATCGCCATTCAGGGATACTCCATTTTTAGGAGAGATAGGTCAAAGAGAGGAGGAGGGGTGTTATTTTATATTGCAGACACCTTACAATTTACACTGTTACATTGCCCACCAAGTCCACCCTCTTTTGAAACTCTAGTTGGCAAAATCTGCCACCCCTTTTCTAAGCCCATCTTGCTTGCTGGCATCTACCGCCCCCTAAAGCCCCTCTACAATCCTTGACTGATATCACCCAATTTCTTGGCTCCATTTCCTCTCTGAATGAGAAGAGTGAGCTGCTAGTTCTAGGGGATTTCAACTTCAATTGGCTTGACCCTAAAAACCACAAAATCCAGACACAACTCAAGTCACTTAACCTATCGCAACTCATTTCCCAACCCACACGGATAAACCTGAAATCGCATAACCATTCCTTGCTAGACTGGATTCTCTCCTCAAACCCCAGCAGAATCCAATCCTCTGGCATCCTTCCTGATATTTTCAGTGACCATGCAATAGTGTACTGTGTAAGGAAAATTAAACCGCCCCATTCAAGCCCTAAAGTTCTCCTCACTAGAACATTTAAAAACTTTAACCCACAACAGTTTCTGGATGACCTTACCAACTGCCCATGGCACAGAATCGATTTAATTCCCGACCCTGATTCTGCGCTCGACTATTTCCAATCCGAGTTCTTAAAACTCTGCGATACCCATGCTCCACTACGCAAAATAAGGGTACGGGGGGCCCACCTTCCATGGGTTACACCTGACCTTATAGCACTCTACCAGTTCAGGGATGCCTTGTGGAAAAGCTACAAAGTAACTGGCACTACCAAGGATCTCAATCACTACAGATGCCTGCGGAACGTGTGCACAAGGCAAACAAGGTATGCAAAAGCACAATATTACTCTGACAATCTCCACCAAAATACATCAAACCCAGCTAACTTCTGGAAGGTTATCAACAATATATTCCAGCCTCCTAACCATCAACAACCAAGTAATATCACTAAGGGGGATATTACTCTGACAAACCCCACTGACATTGCAAATGCATTCAATGATTACTTTGTGGGGTGTGCCACTAACTTATTAGCGAAACGCAGCACAAACCCCAAACCTGAATCTCATCCTGGGAGTACCCCTATAGTCCCACCCCCTCCCAACACTGCCCACAATTTTCAATTTAGCCCAGTATCTGAAGAGGAGATTACTCAAGCGCTCCTCAAACTAAAACTAAGCAGCCAATGTGGACCCGACTTACTACAATCTAGGTTCCTACGACTTGGTGCCCCAGCCATTGCCAAACCAATTGCGTCCATAGTCAACTCTATCCTGTCTGCAGGCCATATCCCTAAGACCTGGAAAACTGCCAGAGTTGTCCCTATCTTCAAAAGTGGGGACAAAAACACTGTCTCAAACTACAGACCAATCTCACTTCTCCCAATTCTATTCAAAGTCATGGAAAAATGTGTCCACTCCCAATTAAGCGATTTCTATACCAAGACAAATTTCCATAGCCAATTCCAATCTGGGTTTCGTCCCAAACACTCCACCGTAACTACCCTGCTAAAAGTTTGCAATGAAATCCAGTGTGGAATGGAACGGGGACAACTCACTGGTGCAGTATTCCTGGATTTTGCAAAGGCTTTTGATACAGTTGATCATGCTATCCTGCTTAACAAACTCCAGAGCTCTGGAATAGGGAAACATGCTTTAAACTGGTTTCAGTCCTACCTATCAGGAAGATCCCAACATGTGTCCATCTCAGGCTCTAACTCCAACCCCCTGGATATCACCTGTGGTGTCCCGCAAGGCTCTGTTCTGGGGCCCCTACTCTTCTCAGTGTTCATTAATGATCTTCCCACAGCTTGTAAGGAAGCCTCAATACACATGTATGCAGATGACACAATCCTGTATGCACACAGCCATAGCCTCTCTGACCTTCAACACATACTTCAGTCTGACTTTTTGAGACTCAAAAACTGGATTTCCCAAAACAAACTGTTTTTAAACACTGACAAGACGGTAACAATGGTATTTGGGACCAAGACTAAATTTGTAAATCTTCCAGTGACTGAGCTCCTGATTAGAACCAACGCTAAAACCACCCTAACACCTGTCACTAGTTTTAAATACCTGGGCTTATGGTTTGACTCCCACTTAACATTCGGGATGCACATTGATACCCTGACAACCAAGACCTATGCCAAACTAGGGGTACTTTACAGGAACAAATCCTCCCTAAGTCTCCTGGTCAGAAAGCGTATTGCACAGCAGATGCTAATGCCAATTATTGACTATGGAGACATAGTATATGGCTTGGCTCCTCAAACCCACCTTAGCAAACTTGACACCCTCTACAATTCAATTTGTCGTTTTGTTCTCCAATGCAACTACAACACACATCACTGCGAAATGCTCAAAGAACTAGATTGGTCATCACTAGAGTCTAGGCGCAAAGTTCACTTTTCCTGTCTCACCCTCAAATACTTTCTGGGCAAGCTACCCAGCTACCTGAACAAGCTCCTCACACCACCACATGCAGTACCTATCACCTGAGATCAGACTCCAAAAGACTATTCATGGTCCCAAGACTCAACAAAGTATCCGGACGTTCCTCCTTCTCCTTCCGTGCACCCCAAAACTGGAACAACCTACCAGAGACTCTCATATCCACCACCAGCTTAAGTTCTTTCAAATCTAAGGCTGTCTCACACTTTAATCTGGTCTGTAACTGTTTCATACGCTCATAATATATATTTTCTTTAACTGTGCATGCAATGTCTTGTATATAATGTATACCTTGTTCATTTATGTAACTGTATTTGTAACCATGTATTATTTTGTTTTACTCTGTGCCCAGGACATACTTGAAAACGAGAGGTAACTCTCAATGTATTACTTCCTGGTAAAATATTTTTATAAATAAAAAAAATAAAAAATCCCAAATAAAGAATTCTTTAGATACCTCCAGATCAGAGACTTCTACAACAAAACCCCAATCAGGCCAGCGAGAACAAATTTCGAGCAGCTGTGTTCCAGAGGTACGGACACGAGGGGACTTACATCTAGAATGTACAGGGAAGTGATCTGTCCAGAGACGCCTAATGAGAACAGACTGAGTTACTGTACATCAGACAGTGGGAGACAGACCTAGGGGAAACGTTAGAAGACAAAGACTGGGACAGGATTATCCAAGCAGTAGCAAAAAGTTCAATCTGCACCACACTAAAGGAGAGCGCATATAAGGTCCTTATTCGGTGGTACTACACTCTAGCTCGTTTGGCTAAATTTGTTAGGGGCTACTCTCCGCTTTGCCCAAAGCAGTGCGGGGAGGTGGCAGACTTGCGACACATGCTGTGGTCTTGCTCAAAGGTGGTCCCGATTTGGGAACAGATTAGAGACTGGTTACAGCGGATTCTCGGTTGGGAGATCCCCCTGGACCCGTGGGTGTTCCTTTTGGGCAGACGGATCCAGGGTCTGTCAAATGCGACGCATAAATTGATCGCGCATTTTGCAACCGCTACAAGATGCGAGATCGCAGCATTATGGAAGCAACCAGAAGTTCCAATTATCCCCAAGATCAGAAACAGAATTTGGCACGTATGTCGGATGGAACAGTTAACAAGTCTAGTTAATGACACCGGCACAAATTTCCTAAAAGTCTGGGCGCCTTGGTTGGCACAGACAGATATCCCAGGGGTAGATGCAACGGCAATTTTTCTTTAATAGCTATAGATGCGTTCTCCTTTGGGGGTCAGAGATCTGACAAAAATTAGAGACGCACAGGTAGACGACAGCCCCAACTAAAGACAGCCCCCCAACCACTAGGAAAGTATCGAGCGATCCGAGGAGGAAGCAAGGAATGTACGGTTACAGGACGGTCGGAGGTTTCTAAAGCACAAGCGATCACGGCGATCTGGAGCCGTTCAGTCCTCCCCACCTCCCCCCTGTCAGGAATCGACGTTCTCCTCGCTTCCCACACAGAGCACTCCCTCCCCGCAAGGAGTCCCTGGACACACTAAACAATCCTGCCTTACCGGTCTCCACGGCTCCTCGCCCCTGCCGCCGTCGCGGGATCACTCCCCTCGGCGATTCCTCTGCTCAGCGCCGGTCGCGTTCACGCCCTCCTACACGCACGCCTACACGTACGCCAGCCCCAGACGTTATGTGCATGCATTCTCAGTTTACAGAGCACACGCCTAACAGAGCACTTTTAACCACTGCTGCTACAGTGAGGCATCGCCCCCAAGCATCACACAGTTCAAGGCAAATCAATGATTACACTCAGCTGGGCTGTAACACCTCCCTCCTATCAGGGAGGACTCCTTGCAGTCCTCCAGGCCTGCCCCCTTTTCCCATTGGCCTGCCCAGCTTTATTATGCCTGTGCTTCCCATCACTCGTCGCTCGACATAGTTCTGTATGGAAGCATTTGACTTTTCTATCAGTGACTCCTCAGGTATTGACGCGGATTGGACGACTACCCCCTCTGGCTCTCGACTTTGGCTCTACTTGGAATTCGTGACTTCTGGCATCCCTGATCTTGGCAACGGCAATAACTACTCTTTCTCTACTACCGGTACCGGCAAGTATTGTCTTCACTACTATACCTGGCCTGGCAACAATAACACCACACTCCGGACACGCTCCCTTTGCTGCGGGTGCGTGTATCCCTACGTCCCACCTCAGCACAGGGAACGGGACTGGTCTGCGGGCAGCACCGGCGTAACATTATGTCGAGCCCACAAGACGCAGACCAGACTGAACTACAGCAGTTTCTCTCTAATCTGCTTCAGGTAAACCAGGCCATGGCGGATCAAATTGTGACACTTACACGCCAGGTCGCAGTACTCTCAGACAGGGTACCGACCGCGACCCCGCCAGATGTAAGCCCCCACTCCGCAAGCACAGTTAGCAGCTCAGATGTAAGGATTCCTCCTCCCAAGCCTTATGCAGGTGAACCGCAAGATTGCAGGGGTTTCCTAAACCAGTGTGAGGTGCAGTTTGAAATGGCTCCCCATCTCTACAATACTGATCGCAAGAAAGTAGCCTACATTTATATCCTCCTCACTGGCAGCGCCCTGGCTTGGGCTTCCCCGGTTTGGGAACGACGTTCTGACCTTACCCAAGATTACCCAGCATTTAAAGCCGAGTTTCAACGGGTATTCGATTCCCCCGCACGTCGGGAGAGGGCATCTGTTTCTCTCCTCCAGATCACGCAGGGACGGCGAACGGTGACGCAGTATGCTGTGGAATTCCAGACTCTTGCAGCCGAGACTAACTGGGGACAAGAGGCTCTTGTCTCCGTATTCTGGCAAGGCCTGGCAGATCCCATCAAGGATGAACTCTCTCGCCAATCCAGGCCGGATCAACTGGAGGTCCTGATTGATTTGGCCATCCGACTGGATCAACGTATCCAGGTACGCCGCTCAGAGCGTCAGCGCGCTCGCTTCCATAACTTTCAAGTTCCGTTCTCCAGTACTCTCAGCAGCACTCCTGCTCCCTCAAGTGCTACCACACCTCTTCGTCCTGCACTGAAGTTGCCAGAGCCAATGCAATTGGGGGTACAACGCATCTGCACACCGATACGGCAGTTCTGCCACGCCGGGGGATTGTGTTTCTACTGCGGATCCATGGAACATCGGGTTCGGGAGTGTCCATTGTGTCCGGGAAAACGGGAACACCCAGTGAGTACAGAGGAGGGGCTCTCTCTGGGTGTAATGTCTCCACGTCCCCTTCTTAAAGTTGAACTCCCTAAGAAACTTACATTTCCAGTCTTCCTTTCAGGCGATAAGTTCAAGACTTCTACCGCCGCTTTCATTGACTCAGGAGCTGGAGGAAACTTCGTGGATCTAGAATTCGCCAGGGTTAACCGCATACCACTAGTGAGAAAGAAGGTTCCCATCGCACTTGTCGGTATCGATGGACGTCCTCTTACCCCGGCCCACATCTCCTTAGAGACGGCTCCCTTGCTTCTGTCTTCACATCTACACAAGGAGACCTTAGTTCTCGATGCCATTCACGCTCCTGGGATACCCATCACCCTAGGTCTTCCTTGGCTACAGCTTAACAATCCTCTTATTGACTGGACTTCCTCCGCTCCCATTTCCTGGAGGCCGAGGTCAGACGAGACTCATCAACTGCTGGCCAATACCTCTGTTCCCGAAGTTATTCTACCTTCCGTTTACCATCAATTCCGGGACGTTTTCAATAAGGTACAGTCAGACCCCTTGCTGCCACACAGGACTTACGATTGTCCAATCGATTTAGTTCCTGGTTACTCCCTACCCAAGACCAAGACCTTCCCCTTGTCGTTACCAGAATCTCACGCTATGGATGAATATATCCAGGAGAATCTCAAGAAAGGCTTTATTCGTCACTCCAATTCCCCAGCAGGGGCTGGGTTTTTCTTCGTCAAGAAAAAGGATGGGTCGTTGAGGCCTTGCATCGACTACAGGGGTTTAAACCACATCACTATTAAAAATCGTTACCCCCTTCCCCTTATTACCAAACTGTTCGATAAATTACAGGGGGCCAAGATTTTTTCCAAGTTGGATCTACGTGGTGCCTATAACCTGGTGCGCATCAGGAAGGGGGATGAATGGAAGACGGCCTTCAACACGCGTAGTGGACACTACGAATATCTGGTAATGCCTTTCGGCTTATGTAATGCTCCCGCTGTCTTCCAGGATTTCATCAACGACGTCTTTCGTAAGGTACTCAATATTTTTGTTATTGTATACTTGGATGATATCCTGATTTTTTCCAAAGATCTCCAGGACCATATACGCCACACCTCCTACGTCCTTTCCCGTCTCCGTGAACATCATTTATACGCTAAACTGGAGAAGTGTACCTTTCATACGACCTCTACTCCGTTCCTGGGGTATATCATTTCCGATGAGGGGTTTATGATGGACTCCGGTAAACTTCAAGCAGTCACTGAATGGCCAAGACCCAATTCTCTCAAGGCCATACAACGTTTTTTAGGCTTCGCTAATTATTATCGTAAGTTTATACGGAGTTTTTCCACCATTGTGGCACCCCTTACTGCGCTCACCAAAAAAGGAGCTGATCCTTCTGCTTGGTCATCCGAGGCCATCTCCGCCTTCGAGACACTCAAGGAAGCCTTTACATCCGCACCTATTCTCCGTCATCCCGACATTGAACTTCCCTTTGTACTGGAGGTCGACGCTTCTGATTGCGGCGCTGGTGCCGTTCTCTCTCAGAGACCCACGCCCCAAGATAAGTTACATCCCTGTGCATATTTTTCCAAGAAATTCTCGTCTGCCGAGAGGAACTATGACGTGGGTAACAGGGAACTTCTGGCCGTGAAGATGGCTCTTCAAGAGTGGAGACACCTGCTGGAGGGGTCGAAAGAGCCGTTTACTATTCTCACGGACCACAAGAACCTCCTTTACATAGAGAATGCTCAACGCCTTGGTCCACGACAGGCTCGTTGGGCTCTTTTTTTTCCTCGATTCGATTTTCACCTATCCTATATCCCCGGGACCAAGAACGTAAAGGCAGACGCACTCTCCCGAATACATTCTTCTGAGGAGAGGCCAGAGGAATCGTTGGAGACTATCCTTCC
This sequence comes from Ascaphus truei, assembly GCF_040206685.1. Classification (NCBI taxonomy): domain Eukaryota; kingdom Metazoa; phylum Chordata; class Amphibia; order Anura; family Ascaphidae; genus Ascaphus; species Ascaphus truei. Next base: position 372,192,939 of record NC_134484.1, on the reverse strand, counting down.
ACATGAGAGGATTCTCGCCACGTCTACTTTCAAGAATCTTGACAAGAGTTTGCACTCCCAGAGACGCATTCCCAAGGACTTGGTCGTTCCCGACAACAAACTCTTTGTACCATCCAAATTTGTTCCAGAGGTCCTGTCTTGGGGTCACTCCTCTAAATCTGCAGGTCATCCAGGTTTTAAGAAGACTACTGATCTCATTCGTCGGAATTTCTGGTGGCCAAGGATGTCTCAAGATATTCTGGAATTTACCCGCGCATGCCCCACGTGCGCTCAAAGCAAGACTCTCCATCTCTCTCTCCAGGGTTTTCTGTTACCCCTTCCAGTTCCCGACCGCCCCTGGTCCCACATTTCTATGGACTTCATCGTGGAGTTGCCCAGGTCCAGAGGAATGAACACTATCTTGGTGGTCGTGGACAGGTTCTCGAAGATGTCCCATTTCATTCCACTTAAAGGACTACCCACCTCCCCCGCCCTTGCTGATATCTTTACGGAGCAGATTTTCCGGATTCATGGGATCCCTTCGTCCATTGTTTCTGACAGAGGTTCTCAGTTCGTATCCAAATTTTGGAGAGCTTTCACGAACAGATTGGGCATCTCTTCTTCCTTCTCCTCCGCCTATCATCCTCAGTCCAATGGACAAACGGAGAGAATCAATCAATCCCTGGAGAAGTACCTGAGATGTTTTATATCCGATTTCCAGGATGATTGGGCTCAACTCCTCTCTTGGGCAGAGTATGCCGTCAATTCTGCAAAAAACGAGTCCACCCGGGAGTCTCCCTTCTTTATAAATTATGGGTTCCACCCTCCCTGTCTTCCCATCCCCAACATTCCTTCTGGAGTACCAGCCGTAGATGAACGCATTTCTTCCCTCCAAACCGCATGGTCCAGGATTCAGTCTACCCTTCTCAACTCCTCCCGCAGATCGAAACTACAGGCCGATCGTCGTCGTCGTTCGGCGCCCAGTTACAAACCAGGGGATTTGGTATGGCTCTCCTCTAGGAATATCCACCTCAAGGTACCATCTCCTAAACTGGCACCTAAGTTCCTGGGTCCCTTCCCTATTTGTGAACAAATCAATCCTGTGGCATTCCGGCTCCAACTACCACCCAGTATGAAGATTCCCAATGTCTTCCATGTGTCCCTCTTAAAACCATTTATCTCCAATCACTTCTTTCCGGATCAGACTCGTAAACCGGATCCCATTACTGTACAAAATAACGAGGAATACGAAGTTCACTCTCTTTTGGATTCTCGCCTATCCAGGGGTCAGCTTCAGTTCTTGGTGCAGTGGAAGAGCTTTGGCCCTGAAGAGAGATCCTGGGTACCTTCAAAGGACATTCATGCCCCGGCCCTTCTTAAGTCCTTCAGGAAAAAGTTTCCAGAGAAACTGTTCTTGGACCGTCCTGAGGCCGTTCCTGAAGAGGGGGGTACTACTGTCAGGAATCGGCGTTCTCCTCGCTTCTCACACAAAGCACTCCCTCCCCGCAAGGAGTACCTGGACACACTAAACAATCCTGCCTTACCGGTCTCCACGGCTCCTCGCCCCTGCCGCCGTCGCGGGATCACTCCCCTCAGTGATTCCTCTGCTCAGTGCCGGTCGCGTTCACGCCCTCCTACACGCACACCAGCCCCAAACGTTATGTGCATGCATTCTCAGTTTACAGAGCACTTTTAACCACTGCTGCTACAGTGAGGCGTCGCCCCCAAGCATCACACAGTTCAAGGCAAATCAATGATTACACTCAGCTGGGCTGTAACACCTCTCTCCTATCAGGGAGGACTCCTTGCAGTCCTCCAGGCCTGCCCCCTTTTCCCATTGGCCTGCGAAGCTTTATTATGCCTGTGCTTCCCATCACTCGTCGCTCGACATAGTTCTGTATGGAAGCATTTGACTTTTCTATCAGTGACTCCTCAGGTATTGACGCGGATTGGACGACTACCCCCTCTGGCTCTCGACTTTGGCTCTACTTGGACTTCGTGACTTCTGGCATCCCTGATCTTGGCAACGGCAATAACTACTCTTTCTCTACTACCGGTACCGGCAAGTATTGTCTTCACTACTATACCTGGCCTGGCAACAATAACACCACACTCCGGACACGCTCCCTTTGCTGCGGGTGCGCGTATCCCTACGTCCCACCTCAGCACAGGGGACGGGTCTGGTCTGCGGGCAGCACCGGCGTAACACCCCCCCCTCTCCGTGCCTACCCCCCCCCCCCTGTCCGCCATCTTGTCTGTATTGTCATTGTATGTGGTAGCAACTAGTATTGGTGTAGTTGAATTGTTGCATATGTCTGTCAGAGCAAAAAAGATTGGAGGTTGAATACAATGGGCTGTGATATATTGTACGAATCTGTAACCCCAATAAAAATTTGAAGTTGAAAAAAAAAAAAACTCTTTAACTCATCAATTATTGAGGACATATCCCCCACAAAGTTTTCACCAGAGTGGGGAATGTGTGTCTAAGGGAGCATGTTAATAATGCGTGGTCGAACCAGGTAATCGCGTTTATCATTGTGTTGACCACTGCCGGTACTAAAGAGTGGTCAACACAATGATAATCGCTTCTGGAGTAAGCCAGGTGTGGTGCTGAATAAAATGTGTAGTTCCTTGCATTTGGGTGCTTCAATTTTCAAATGTAGCACAACGATAAATCCTATATGCACTTGGACAGGTGAGTAGGAGTGTGTGAGTGTTGCATCTGATGGGTCCCTCGTAAAGAGCTTGATCGGTCTAGGTTTGTGTCACACAATGCAATAAAAATTTCCCACCAGAAACATTTTCCCCTCAGCAAATTCTGCTAGTAGTGGGAAAATCCAAAGAATAGAACAGGAGTTCTATATCTGGGCTTCAGGGATCATACAGTAAACATTTCAATTTTTTTCTTCAGGTAAATATGAAGTTATTTTGGTGTTTTTAATATTTTCTTTGGGGTGGGTATAATAGATATGCAGTCCCTGGATTCAATGTTGCCTGATCAATGCCAGATGCCTCCCAAATTTAGGAGTCTATGAATACGTATGTCGGGGGGCGGGGGGAGAGGTCACCCTGGTCAGCGGACATCTGTCAGCCCTGGTAGATGCCCCTTATAATGCAGAACACCTGGGAGTATTATAATAGTTCCCCATCACTGTTCATGACAAACCCACCCCGTTATGGTGAAAAAATTTCAATTTGCAGTACTCGCAACTCCGCTGAATTAGACTCCGTTTGTGTGCTCCTGCCGATATCAGTACAACGAAAAGGAGGAATCCCACGATGAATTGAGAAAAAGATGGCTTTATTAAGCGCCGAATGGTGTGAAAGTTTTTTTTATGCCATATTCTCTATGTTTACTTTTATGCTGTTATGAGCGAAATAAATGTTTTTTATTTTTAAATTGCATGCTCTAGCCCTCATTCTATTGCAGCAGTGCACCGCCATCTTTTTCTCATTTCACCGTGGGATTCCTCCTTTCCGTAGTAGTGGAAAAAACCTCTGGAAGAACTGGTTTTGCCTCTGATTGGGTGCGTAAATGTTAGCTACTGTAATTGGTGTGGATTCAATTTTACCTTTGAGAAGCAAAAAGGGCCCTCTTTATCCGACTCACTCATTTCTACGAAGAAAAATAGTTCTCTTTTCTTGTATAGCGCTCTCAGTATACGCAGCGCGGAACATACAGTATAATATTTGCAGGCACGAGTCCCTGCCCAGTAGAGCATGGAGATAAAGTCACTTGCCCAAAGTCACAAAGAGCAGACACTGGGATTGGAACCAGGCTGATAAGTGTCATTGTTCTCAGAGTCAGTGTCTTTACTCAATGAGCCACACCCTTGTTGTGAAGTGGCCCCCATGGGAAAGGTAGAGGTATTTATTCTTGGGAACCCCCTTGGCATTGAGGTTCCATTATTGAGTGTAAGTAGTCTCTTCTGAATGGGTCCGGCAGGAATTGACGGTGGTCTCCATCCTAGCTAGTGTAATTGTGGAATAAAAATAATCTTTGCTCAGCTCTGTTTAAATACTAAGTCATGGTGGTGTTTGCACATAGGCCAGCCAGTTACAGACCGTCTTTTAGGTATGTGCATCTACTTTTGGGGAAGGGCTATTTACTGCAGCTATTGCGCCGGTATTTTAGGGATTTGCACGTAAGTGATTAGGTTGCGCTACAAAAATGGGGTTTGACTGGTAGCCTGATCTGCCCGGTTATGAGATTAGAGGAGTACCGGAGGCTGAACATCCTATTCCAGCCTTGTGTTGGTACATGGTGGAGATTTATTTAACATCACGATTTAGGAGGGGCTAGAAAGATGGTCTTCAGTTGGCCGAGTGCAGAGTGGACTTATAGGTGAGAGGGGCTTGCATTTGTGTGGACTGGGAGGGTCCACCATGGTTGGGTTGGCATAAATTACTGTGGTGGGGTATTCTGTCTGGAGGCGCACTCAGCTGTATGATCTCTGGGTTCAGTTGGGTCACGTGGTCCTTGCTGTGATTGGGTTTGATCGCAGGTGCTCTGTGCACACCTTCAGAATCTCTATAGGACTCGATGCTGTAAAGCAAGTGTTGGCAGAGTTTACTCCTGGAGCCGCCTGTTGCTCTAAACATAACCTTCTTCAGTTTTTAATGTGATCCAGATTGGTAGAAATTGTGTTAAACTAGAGTAGCCCTCTTTCCTGCTGACATAGAAAGGCAACTAATGCTGTATATACCTGCTGGCTCAGCGAGACCTGGACCTCCGCTAACTGGGAGCCTGAGGCAACAGCGCCTCCACTTGCCCAGATCCCCAATAAGCAAGATTCCCCTGGACAAGAATAACAATAATAATCCACAACGTTGTAATCTTTTACTATTACGTGAAAGCAGAACATGAACATACACATATCACACATATAACCACAGTGCATACATATATGGCAGACCAATAATCAGATATCTGTGGCCTTGCCACACTCCATCCTGGAGTAATGTCCCTTTCCCACCACCGCGTGCGCCCCACACCGTGTCCAATGTACTGGACCAGTCCCTTGGTCACTCAACCCCAGTGTCCCCAAAGAACCCTCCCCCGAGGCGGGATCAGCGCCTGCAGGTACCGGTGTTGGTGCACTTATAATAATACCTTCCGGCCGCTCCAACAACCGGTAACTGTACTTCGCAAAGGATCCGCCGATCCAGCATAGTCTCTCACGAGTCTGTACTTGCGTCCAGCAGCTTGATCCCAAACCACTGATCGCCAAGCAGCGGAGGAAGATGCTGTGTCCATGTCTGCTAACATCAGTAAAGGGTAGGATGTCCCTATCTATGGCTGTTCCCTGCAGTACCACAATCTGGTGGTGACTCAGGGCCTGCACTTGGGCCTGGGGGAAATTCCTGGCCTATGCAGTGGGTCACTGACCCCCTGCAATACACACCTCCTATCCCCTTGCTCTCCCAGGACACACTGGCTAGCGCAGTCTCTGCTGCACACTTCCCTTGCAGCAATCCTCCTCTCCTATTCGCTCCCTGGCATCATGTGTCCCTGCTGAGGCTCATGGGAACTGTAGTCCCAACCCAGAGCCTCTCTCTATTGGTCAGCCTTCGCACGCTATTCACTGCACATGCGCAAACTTCCTCAGTACCTCCCGTCGCGCATTGGCAATGCGCATGTGCCAGGCACAACATGGCAGTGCCCTGTGCTTGCCGGGCCGCCACGGAGCCTCCGAAGCACCGGAGCGCTCCCTGCTCGGCCCCCACCTTCTAGACTTGCCCACGGGTCTGCTGCTTGGCTCCGGCGACACCCGCGATACCCCTGGCAGCGCAGGTAACAAGGGGGGCCAGGGGAACCCCATTACACTAGTAAATGCGTAATTCAATGGGCAGAGGCTCTAGGGGATCCATGTGGAAGGATAAGAATCTAAAGGTGACACAACAGGGCTTTTTTGAAGATCACTACCCAGAATCCTTGTCTGCAGCATAACCACTGCTTAATGTCACAGCAGGGCTTTAAAAGGCTGAGAAAAGACTCAATACAGTATAACAGTTTTCTTGGACGTAACTCTGCCGCATGGAAGATGGTGTAATGTCAAAGCAGGTGAATTAACGTCTTTGGGTAGACCAGACAACAAAAGTATTCTGTAAGCAGTTCCCTGCGCACCATGTGAATGGGAGGCATGGTATGATGTCAGGTGCAGCTGGGCACTAGCAGTGCACAGGGCTCTCAGAAGCGACACTCAATCTAAGACCTTCAGGAAAACACGTGGCAGAGAGCCGGCGCGGCATAAACGCAGATGCGTTAGACCCCCTAAGATCAGAGTCTTATGGCAGAGCCTGCAGTGCTGGCTGGTCGAAGTGGGGGCGGAGGAGGCTGGCGGCCGACAAGCTAAGGGTAAGAGGAAGCCCCTGGGAACAAGGCCCACTGACTCACACCTTACATCCCCTCCCCCCTCCTCGTTAGCAAGTGGCTCCCAAGGGGAAGATAGAGGGAGTTATCGTCTTGAAGGCAGCTGATATAGCTCAGTTCGGAGAACGTTAGATGGGAGATTGAACTGGCCCATGGTAATCCTGGGTTGCGAAAAAAATTGGGAGCTCTCCGGATATGAGGTGTCATTGTTCATTGGGTTAACTCAGGTGGGGAGGGGGAGCAATTGGCTTTGGCAGGTAGAAAATTGGGCAAATGGCTGTCCCCAAAGTATTTTGACTGTAGGATGGGATGTTGAGGGGCTAGTATTGTGGGCCCGGGGTGAGCCCAATGGGAGTGGGTTCCTTCTTGGGCCTGGAGTGGGTTTTTTTACAGCTTTGCTGAGGGGCGCGTTAGCTCTAGAAAGCCACGTGAGGGGTCATATGGGTGTTAAAGGGGAATGCACTGTCACCAATACCCACGCCTCAGATGGTTGCGGCCTCCGGTGTGGCAGCAGTGACCGATAGAGCCGGCCTTTGCTGGCAGAGGTCAGTTCTTGCCCAAGAATATGCCTGACGAAGCACGTAGCGAAACACATTGAGTCATCAATCACCACTTGGACAAGAGATGTCATCATGCCAGCAGACGCGATATCGGATGAGACGCCGGGTTTAGGATTAGCCAAGGGCGCATGAACACATTGGCGGCGGTGGTGGTGAGAATCGGTTCCCAAACAGGGAGTACCAGCCTCCGTTTTACTTATTCACCAAATCACCTAGTCAATGCTTAAAAGAGCAGTGTTATTGTAAGTGTGCATTTGCGAGATGCTTTTTATAAAGTAACACACTTTTTACGACGATCTGCACCATTTGTCGCCCTCTCTTTTCACTCTGGCGGAACGTTTACCACATCTCCAAATACCCAATTCCTAGAGGAATTCCAAGCCCAGTAAAGGAGATTTCATCAAGTGTTTCATATCTTCTATGCCTTTTTAGCCTTGGGGGTCCTGTGAGTGAGCATTTTAAACACTCCAAATACCTATGTCCATATTTTTAAACATTATCACACTATATTCTATTCCTTTTATTTTCCTGGTTTTGCGTTCCCCTCATCTTCAAGACAAACTCTTTGATACAATGCACACATTTGTACCACCACCACCGGAAAGGCAACAATGTAGTCTATTTACCCACATGCCCCCGTGAGCTAGCTTAAGTGAGAAAAACTAAAAGACCTTTTAAAAAAGTGAATTATCGAACACTGTAGCAGTGTCAAACGCATTTTTGTATTGGCTGATAACTCATATGTAAGTGACTACTATGTCTTCTTTTGTGATAAGTTACTTTTATACTGACCCACAGTGCACACTTGTACGTGTTTTTCTTTTTGCAGATAACCATGAGCTGAAAGAGGCAGAGATTCCACTTCCATCACATGTCTTTACATTTCACACAGACAATATGTAGCCTTAAGTGGGGGTATGGTTATTGAGCAAGTAGCGCCAGAGAATGCTGTTACAGCGGGAAGCCTTTTGAATTTTTAGATTGGATACCAGGGCCCACGAGGCATGAGCAATAGCCAGAATTTATCATGCTCTCTATAATGGAGTCACCCTGAATCCTAATTCAATACACATGCAGGGGTACAAATGCAGCCTTTCCTCAACTATGATTTTATTCTCCACTTTTTGAGTCAGTACCTGTTTTTTCCTGATCGTGTATCTTTATACAGCCGATCGGCTCCCACTGGGGGGTACTCTTGTCTTATGACTGCTGTGTCATCTTGTATCATTCATACTTACTGGCATTTCTTGCTGGGGGTAGCCAGCCTCTTTGGTCCATCTCTGACTGCAGCGCCAATTTTATCACTGCCATTTATGTATTCTGACATGACCAAGACACATGTACTGGCTATTGTTGAGGGGGAGCCTTAGATGTACAGTAACATTACTATTTTGTAGTACTGAATGTATTTTTTGACACAAGCAGAAGTAGCAATTTCTATGAGAATTCTGGTGACATTCAGATGAAGAACACTATTGCATTTAAAGAACTTAGGGGGAAATTGCAATGTATACCCACTGTGGCCCTGAAACCGAAAGTGGAAAATGTTGTCAATTTAGTGAAAAAGGAACTTTGGATATGTGATTTCAGATATTGTGGGGTGAGGAATTTAACTTAGGAGGAACATAAGGCTTACAAAGCCCTAAGGAGGTGATAATAAAACCCTGATAAAGGATCAAATGTTGTCTTGAGTGATGGTGACTAAAAAGGAGATATTGAGACAGCTGCATGATACACAGAACTAGAGGAAATTGATCAAATACCCTACTGAGAGAATTAGGAACAACCTCCATAAAATCATGGATGAATCTTAATGAAGGCCTGAGTAATGCTTCAGAATTAAGATTTATGTAGATGTCATTCTTTGGATACCCTACAGCAGAGGTCCCCAACTCCAGTCCTCAAGGACTGCTAACAGTGCAGGATTTAAGGATAGCCCCTCATTAGCACAGGTGGCCCAATCATTTTGACTGAACCACCTGTGCTCTAGCAGGGGTATCCGTAAAACCTGCACTGTTAGTGGTCCTTCAGGGCTGGAGTTGGGGACCTCTGCCCTACTTTTCGGTATAGCAAACATAATGCATTTATTTTAAAACTATTTAAGGTTTGCTTTAACAACTATTTTGTGTTTGATAATCCATTTTTTTCCACAAGTATGGGTGACGACCATTGCTGCCACTTGTACCTCCAACTATGCTTGCCTCCACTTCGGCTGGTGGGAGCAGCATGTGATATTTGCAAACGCAATGGATGGGTTTGGGGCATACTGCCCGTGCCACTATAGCTAAAAATACATTACCAATATGTTGCTTTCCTGGGAGGGTACACTAGAGAGACTTGTTGATATTGAGATATTTTATTGCTGGGTGCAGTTCACAAATCTGTCATTGGCACCACACGCCCCTAATTTAAAAGACCAAAGATAATTGACCTGTAAAATTATAATACCTGTAAGGCCGCGTCCATAATTAGCGTGACATGAATAAAAGGCTGTGCCTCTGAGGCAGACCACAGTGCGCGCCACCAAGCGCGTGATTGCCGAGCAGACAAAATAATTTGATTTTGTCGCACGACGGCCGGGTCACGTGTGTAGCTCAGCCAATGAGGGCGAACTGCTCACATGACGTCACGGTTACGCCTCCCCGTCGCATCTCTTCCTCCAGATCCCCTAGGCCACGGATCGCCTCTGCAGCGCTCCGTCGTACGCCTACTACAGTATATCCGCGTCCTAAGGTACCGAAACTAAATGGTTGTTCCTAATGTGGTGGCTGTCAAGTCTAAAAAAAATAGAATGAACTAAGACTCACCCTGTCTAACACAATTCAGCTGGAGGTGCTATGATCCTGCATCCAAACCGCCAGATGCATGCAACTATTCAAAAACTGGATCAGCACTCAAAAATAATAATAAAGGACTTACATTCCTTAAGATTTCTCAATTATTACATGGTGTGGCGAATTTCACTTCTTAGGCCCCGGGCATGGTCAGCGCTTAGGCGCTGAGGCGCGCTTACGCTTACCAGTGAGCCCCTGCAGCCGCAATGAGAGCGGCTTTAGCAGGGGCTCGCGCACGCTTCCGCAAGCGTGCGGAAGCGTAGGTCTTAGAAAAAATTTCGTTTCAAGCGCTCACGGGAGCGCAGGGCCGGTCACGTGAACGGTTCGCCCAATGAGGACGAACCAGCTACGTGACGTCACTGGCCCGCCCCCCCCCCCGGATGGCGCGCTAACCAAGGCCAGGGAAAGCACCCGCTTGCACCACCCCGATTCTTGCGTTCTGCTCAAGGATGTCTTCTCTCTACCCCCTTTGTATCTAAAGCCCTCTCCCGCCTTAAACCTTTCTCACCGATTGCCCCACACCTTCGGAATGCCCTTCCCCTCGATACCCAACTAGCACCCACTCTATCCACCTTTAAGACCCACCTTAAGACACACTTGCTTAAAGAAGCATATGAGTAGCACCGTAGATATTACTAGACACAATACATAAAGCTTGGCCCTCTGCAGAAGCACTTACCAAAATGCCCTCCTACTGTTTCTATACGTTCCTCCTACATACCAATTAGATTGTAAGCTCCTCGTACTCTTCCTAAATGTTACGTTTGTCTGAAGCACTTATTCCCATGACCTGTTATTTATATTATTTGTTATTTATATGATTACCACGTGTATTACTACTGTGAAGCGCTATGTACATTAATGGCGCTATACAAATAAAAACATACAAGTAAAATAATAAAATGCACAAAAAAATGGTAATCAGTTGACTGTTGCTTTAAATCAATGTATTATGTTGTTGTATGAACATTTTGGTATCCGCATAAAGTCCTTATATTTCTATTTCAGAGATAATAGATGTCCCTTCTAGATTAAGAGACAAATCACAGACAGCTGGAATTGCACATGTTGGTATTTAATATCTGCATGTATACAGTATCAGGACATATACAGTACCAAGGCAAAATAATTGTTCTAGATATATTGCAGGGGGAAAAATCCTATTGCTTTCACTGTCATATTTTTTTAGTCTTGCCCCAGAAGTTGCATTATTTTCTTTCCCACAATATACCAGGAGACCGTGCTCTGCCATACCTGCCATTAAAGTCAATGGCAGACGTCTCAGATTTGGCCCAGATAGCGCGGATCACGCTCTGATGCCTCTTGGCCACAGACCCAATAAAGTCTGATTTTCATCACGTTTTCTCATATAAAGTCTGATTTTCATCACATTTTCTCATATAAAGTCTGATTTTCATCACATTTTCTCATATCAAGTCTGATTCTTTTAAATCAGTCATTTTTTAAAAGTGGGTTTTCTTTTTAGCGTACACCCTCCCTCTCGCCCTTATCTTTGGGGGTGCCTGAGGTGGCACACGTGCCTCTCTATACTGGGTGCATGTCCCCTACCAGCTGCTGCTGCAGCAGCGAGGCGCTGCCTGAGCGAGGGGAACCCTTGGGGGTCCTCACGGTGACGTCACCACTCTAGCTCCACACAGTCCCGCGTCGGGTCGTGCGGGCTCCGCGTCACTTCCGGGCGCAGTGCACACGTGGGAGTTGCTGTGTCTGACTTCGAGCTGGTCGCGCGGGGTGCGAAGTCAAAGTAGCGAGGAGCGGGAGGGAGGTGTAGGGAGGAGTGCGTGTGTCACATAGTCTGTGTGTCTGCCGGGGGGGGGGGGGGGTGTGTAATTGAACTAATCTTAGGGGTGTTTCAAGAAGGTGGGTGTGTGTTGCAAAAGTAAAGTGTCAGTGGTTGGTATAGGTTGTGTTTGAGTTGAAGTATGGGGGGGGGGGAGGGGGGGTAGTTATCAAGGTTCATGATGGTTCTTACTGGGGAGGGAAGTTTGTGTTAGAGGTTCATATGGTTAGGGTGGAAGGATCGGGTCCTGGTGTCTGCAAGGTGAACCCATACTTTATTTCCCTTTAGAATCCTAGGCATACAATCCTCCCTGCTGCCTATACATACTGTAACCCGTTCATAACGCCTTTTGGCTGAATTAAAGGGTCGTGCAGACTCTAATTTCAGTCCGTTAAAGAGAGTGGTGGAGGGGGGGGGAGATTAACTGAGTAATTAAATCCTGAAGGTACCCAGATATTTTCACTTTATCAGCATAATTTATGCACTGTGTTCCATTTAACAGGCCAATTGGTAACATTTGAATATTAATGTTCCATATTGAGCTATAGATTTACAATTGCTGAGCCCTGTCCATTTTTTTTTCTACTGAAATAAGCCTTAATTATTCCAGAGAGCATAATTTGCTAGTTCAAAACAGGCAAGAGTTGGCCTGACTATTTTTGTTCTGTTAGTCTGCTAGTAATCTATTTATTGTATCTATAATATTTAGACAGGGAGCTTTAAAATGTGAAAAATAAGCTAAGATGACCCTGTCATGTTATTTTGCTAGATTCATTTTGCTCAGGTAATTGTCTTTGCAAATGACAATGCTGTCATTTTAGATAAGAGGTTTATATAAATAAGTGGGGTTAAGCAATAATAATTTATTCTTAAATCTGTTTTAGTTAGATATAGATGTTTCTCAAATGATTCACTTGCGTACTAGAAAAGTATTCAAAGCCAGTACACCCACAGAAAGTGGACCTGATACAGGTCACAAAGGGTCTCAAGAGACTTTACAGAGGAACAAAGCTCAGGAAATAAGAAAGGAACAGACCAAACCGCGTCCATCTTCACAGTCAACTGTGCCACCCCAGCCAATCAGTAAAAGTTTAAATGAGGAAAGTGTGGTTGTTGGAAAAGAGAGGGGAGGGAGGAAGGCGACTGTGCAAGATGTTGTGATTGAGGCGGGGAAAGACCAGAAATGTAGAAAATTAATGGTGCTTGAGAAAGCAAAGTGCACTGAGGAGACAGTTATGGAAAGGAGTAGACTGGCACTTTCAGAGCCGTCTTTTCCCCTAAGTAAGTCGGGAGGACCAAGCGATGGCATTACTAAGAGTGGCTCATGTGAGCAAACCAAGACGGAACCTAATGTTAAAAGAGTAAAGAGGGCAGTTCTTACAAATAACGCGGCTGAGGGTGCAAAGAAACCAGGGAGGAAAAGGGGTAGGAAGCCGCTGTCCGAGCATGGAAAGAAAGTGACTAAGTTGGAAAGTACAAATTCTGAGAAACAGAAGAGTGATGGTGACGTGGATTCTGTAGAATTAAACCAAGTACGTACCATCCATGTCAGGGTGCGACGGATAAAGCACAATTGCCCAAAAAGCACAGAGATTCCCTCAGCGCATCTGAAAGGCGATGATGAGAAAATGGTTCCAGAGCGTAATTGTAGAGAGGAGGAGGGTGAGACAGAAGAAAGGAATGAAGCTGCAGACATGGCCTGCTTAAAAATGAAGCTCAGAAGTTCTAGTAAGGCACTTTATTTGTTCAGCCAGCTTTGATTGAATGTCATAAATTGAGTTTGCATAGAAATGTTCATTATCTGTCATTGCCTGTATGCTTGCAGCCACCTCTGGTGTGGAACTTGGGCAGCACATTGCTGGTGCTCTGGTCATGATGGCCATTAAGAGGGGAGCAATAAATAGTCTCAACAGTGTTACGGGAGACGCATAATGGGGTTTCCCAGAGATCACATTGTTTCGTGCTGAGGCAGGAATTGAACGCCATGCCTTTATGTCATGTCAACAGTTTAACCTATTCAGCGCCTAAGATGTACAATTTATCAGCTAAACACTGGTGATCCCAACTTCTAGTGGACACTGCAGAGCTGTCATTTCTCATGTTCTGTGAATGTCGCTGGTCTTCAACATCAGTGGTCTCAGACTTCAAGGAAGTGTCGCTGACCGTTATTTCTCAATGATTTGTTTGGTCCAGAGCCCCATATCTGACAGAACTTACATGCTTGGAGGTTGGTGTCTGTCACTCACTAAGTGGCAGTAGCAGCCACAACATTGGGATGCCATTCTAGGGAATTGACTTTAACCCATAGGTCACTATCTTCTCACGTAAGGTTGCCACTGACTCCATTTCTACAATGCTCAACTGATGCAGGTATATGTGTACCACAACTATGTCAAAGTGTAGGATGATGCTATAAAAAGGTAAAATGATTTAACCTTTTTGTTTGGGGGCCTGTGCGTTGCAAGCCTGGCAGTGAACTGGTTAAAAGAAACGGCTTTCTAAACTGCTTATGGTTACTCTTGACTTGCACTTTTTTGTACAGACGTGTGTAAATGAATAATGGCGTTGGCACAGCAGGATTTTGGTAGCTTTACCCCAGAGTAATGTGACTACCAAAATGATGTAATTTTGTGCGTGGCTGAGAGATTGACATTACCAATAGGGATCTGTGACTGAAATGTTTCTCCCATACCTCACACGTACAGTAGTACATTTTACATGAGCTTGTTGGGGTTAGGCAGCCTATGCTTTGTCTAAGAAAATACATTTCTGTATATGTTCTCTCCTGCATTAAATGCAAAGCATGAGTCCCATTGGCTACGTTCAATCTCCACTGTGTAAGATCCTCCTATGTTGTCGGTCACAACAGCCCAGGTTTATGTAAAACATGACACACTGCTGTATACAGGCATACCCCGGTTTAAGGACACCCACTTTAAGTACACTCGCGAGTAAGGACATGTCCCCAATAGGCAAACTGCAGCTCATGCATGCGCCTGTCAGCACGTCCTGAACAGCAATACCGGCTCCCTACCTGTACCGAAGCTGTGCGCAAGCGGGGAGACTATAGAGCCTGTTACACATGCGTTATTTACATCAGTTATGCACGTATATGACGATTGCAGTACAGTACATGCATCGATAAGTGGAAAAAAGGTAGTGCTTCATTTTAAGTGCATTTCCGCTTTACATACATGCTCCGGTCCCATTGCGTACGTTAATGCGGGGTATGCCTGTATAGCATTACACTTCCACCTTTCAGACCGCACAAAACATTGCAGTCCACAAATCCTTACCACTCTAAATGTATCTATCCTTTCTCCTCCCCAATAAAAACCTGTTCAGAGCGCACTCAACAAAATGAAGATGGTAAACTGTGTAATAAATCTTAAAAGCTACAAAGGAAATGTAACTTCAAATAGTAGGCACTGTTTTGGACCTTATTTAAATGAGGCTATTAAAGGGGCCGCCCTACATAGGACAAAAGTGAATGTAATGGCTGTGGCTTGTTTTATGGGCTGATTCTAGTAGCCAAATGTTTATATATATATATATATATATATTTTTTACATTTAAATACTATCTTTACCTCATCCCTTTCTTGATCACAATTTTTTTTAAACTCTTGTGTATTCATGAATTCAGTCAAAATGGTAATCTTAACAAGCCGTTCAAATAAAAACATATATACATTTTTCACAGGAAGCAAAAAACAGATTTAATAAAAAAAATGTGTTGTTGAGACCGCTCCTTTAAAAAGTTGCCGGACAATTAGTAATGTTATACATTGTAGTATATTCAGTTGTCTAACATAAGATTTTCCACTGACACTCTCAAATTGTGTGTGCAGAGCAGGCGCATTTTAAGTGAAACTGCTTTGACGTTTGTCAGTGAAATTGTGGTTTGGTAGTGATTTTTGTGATACAGTGAGAGACTTTTGAGTATCATGTATTAACTTTATTTTGGAATGCAAGTTTCCATTGTATCTGTTGTAGTACATGATGGAATGGACTTATGATAACTAAAGTATGATACATATATTTTGATTGTAAAGTATCTAAATGGCGTTGAAAGACTGCATCAGTGGTTACATAGTTACATAGTAGACGAGGTTGAAAAAAGACGTACGTCCATCAAGTTCAACCTATGCTAAATTTAGACAACAGATACTTTATTCTATATCTATACTTACTTATTGATCCAGAGGAAGGCAAACAAAAAACCCCATGAAGGGGAAAAAATAATTCCTTCCTGACTCCAAGAATTGGCAGTCGGATTAATCCCTGGATCAACATCCTTCCCCATGTATACTTATTTGGTATATCCCTGTATACCTTTCCCATCTAAAAAGATGTCCAACCTTTTTTTGAACAAATCTATTGTATCTGCCATCACAGTCTCCATGGGATGAATTCCACATTTTAACTGCCCTTACTGTAAAGAACCCTTTCCTTTGTTGCTGGTGAATTCGCCTTTCCTCCAACCTTAAGGGATGACCCTGTATCCTTACTGCCCTTGGGATGAATATTCCTTGTACTGTCCCTGAATATATTTGTATATAGTTATCATATCCCCTCTTCATCGCCTCTTTTCTAATGTAAATAAATCTAATTTAGCTAGCCTCTCCTCATAAATTAGATTGTCCATCCCCTTTATTAATTTGGTGGATCTTCTCTGCACTCTCTCCAGTTCCATGTCTTTTCTAATGAGTGGTGCCCAAAATTATACTCCATATTTAAGGTGTGGTCTTACTCAAAAACTTAGCTTCATGACCCAATGGGAATCGGATCTTGAGGAGACATTAGAGGATGATGACTGGACGGAGATCTTAACGCGGCGGGCAGAAGCTCAGTCTATACCACATTAAAGGAGAATTCATATAAGATGTTAATGAGATGGTACCTCACCCTCTGCGTTTCTACAGCCAAATAATATATATCTAGTGCTATAGACATTAACTTTTTCCACTGCAGCATTCAGGATGAATTGGTTGTAGGTGTTGACCATATGATTGCGCAAATAGATGCGTATTCCGTTGGGACACAGATGGTCAGCTTCATCTTTGATGAAAAAACATGATTCAATTAGTTGCTGCTCGCATTAATCCAATTTTATGCCGTTACCAATTGTATTTGGCACTCGTTAACGTTATGTTTGATGGACGCATAACTTCCTGGAGCTAGTATTTAAGTCCACGCCTCAATGTCGGTTCCGCCATACACTGTTTTGATCTGCTTAAATATGGGTGTTGCACGAACCGGCAATTGATGCAAGTCACCGATTAGAAAGATGCTTTGTCCACCAAAGTGGTTATCAACATTTTCAGTTATAAGTCTGGCGTGTATTTGAGACAATAATTCGGCAACCTATCATAAGGACTTAATCAATGATAAGAACTTGCACATATTTGAAAGACGTATTACAAAAGTTTTACAACAGCCGGCAGGGCCACTGATAAATATCTGAAGTGTTTTGCCATATGGAGGTGATAGGCTGCAAATGACATGCATCAACGTGCCTTTTTATTTTTCATTTGCCGTTTGCAGAATTGTTCCTTAGACATTAAATTGTCACGTTTCTTTGCAGTAGCACCAAGTTTGTTGAGTGTGGCGAGCCCAAGAGCTGCATTCATTACTCTGTCTGGATGATCATAAAACTGTTGGAGTGCACCCGGTTCTTGTTGCAATCTAGTCACTAACTTGTGCAAGTCACTCCTGCATGCCTCCTCGGCATCTGCATGCCTCCTTGTGACACATTTGTTTGCAGATTTCCATAGTTTTGCCAATGCCCAAGTCGGAATCGTAGAGTTTATGGCGCTCTAAAATTAGCTCCTCATTTGTATCGTAGATGGTTAAAAATGTAATCTCAGAATTTCCTCCTCCTTTCCAAATGACATGTGTAGTGACCATTTCACTCGTATATTCGTTGACATCTTGAGCCATGTCATAATCACGATAGCGTATTATGCGTGGTTACTGGCGTCTCTTGTACACCTTCGATCCTACATTTGTAACTGGCGACAAAATATGCCATTGTTATATCGTCCAAGTTTTGCGGTCTTTTCTTATACTTGTCAAAACGTCTATCTTTCCATATGTCGCTGGAATCATCTGTGAGGTTATTGTCCTTCATCTCCTTGTTGGATTTCCTTAGTCGCTGTTGCTTCAATAGGCCAGACGGTGGGAATGTAAACTACGACCACCGACCTGTGAGACATGGGTTGGCGTAGTAAATACCAGGTGGCTCCTTGACTTTGATTTCAATGGTGTTCAGCATTTCGATGCTTAGTTTTCTTGTTATTTCAATGATATTGAACTCTGGATGCTCGTTCATAATGGTAATTATGTGTCGTAAGTTCCTGATACCTCAGTTTGTCTTGTTAACGTACAGTATTCAACAACATAAGCAGCACAAGAGTATTCCTCAGTATAAATTGTATGTCAGTGTTTGATTTAAAAATGTTACAGATGAAGCCTATTTATGAAAACTTTGGGACGTTTAATGGCAGCTCTGAGTACATCTAAGTAATACTCGTATGAATTTATATCATTAGCCTTAAAGAAGGTATCTATGTCGGCATAATCGCTATTCTCTAGATGGTGTCTTGTAATGAGCTGCATATTTTTTTTTGCCGCCCGTCTGTCTTGGGCAAAAGTTTGCCCTTTCTCAAACTTGCTCGAAACGTGTGGGAGGAGGTCTCCTAGTCATGTCTTGTTAGAATCTGTTTTATGTAGTTCAATAAATTGATTTTACCATCCTACCTGGTGAGTCTGACATCTATAGGAGCCGTGCTGGCATCGATCTTCCATCTCCTTGTTATATAGTAGGCACTGGTGCGCGGACGTGCGTCCAGCGTTGTGCGTGAACATGCTGTGTGCGTTTAGTTGATAGGGTGCTAGCGGTGGCGCGCGCCGTTAGGGGGCGTGACTGACGTCATAGCGTTAGGCCGTGCTGTGATTGGTTCGTGGCGTGGCAGCAGCGCGAAAATACAATCAAATTGTATTTTCCCTGATCTGCCGCGCCACCGCTTACGGCCCGTGCGCGCGTGTCCCTAGTATAGAAACGTCTGTCTAACATAGCCAATTATAATTGACGCACGGTAGCGCACGCACTATATTACACGCCTTACACACACTCAGCTCACAGCTACAGTAATAAAGAGATCTTATCTCTTCTGGTTAGGAGTTTGCAATATGACCCCAGCCCCTGATTGGTGGGGGGGAAGGGCAACACAAACACAGTTACATGCAGAGCCTTACTTGGGAAAATCACAGCCCACTTGCAACAGTCCATATGAAAACAAAAATCAACCCCTGGTCCCTGAAGTGCTGAAACCGGGCAACATGAAGGGCTTGACCTTTATTAAAAGCAGTCACATTTACCCCTACCTTCACACTGTAGCCAAACTTTAAGTACTCGTTTTTGCACCAAACCCATCAAGTAGCTGGCAAACGATTTACCATGGTATTGACTGCCACAGGAACATTTATTATTTGGCCTAGAATTGCATATTGACCGTATGCGTGTCTCAAGCGTCTGATCTGCATAAATGGTAGACGTGGTGAAATGAGCCTCTGTTACAAAGTCCAATTTTGGTAAATGTGCTGGCACCTCAGGCTAAACAAAGCCATTTGACTTTGATAATGCAGGAATGCTGTTTCTGTTGAGAGATGCTCTACAGCTGTTACACACTTTAATGTCCTTAACGTTAGTGTCTGGAAATGCACTGTCTACGAGTGTAGTACGTTTCTCAGCAGGTGTTTTGACATCGTTTTAAAACCATAAATGATTGCAAATGTCAGACATATCCAAAGTTGTTGTATAAGAATGTTCTCTGAAAATGACGATGCAAATTTACATGTAAATTGTAATCATCGTAAGGCAATATAGCCAGTGCTGTAGTTTTATTACTAATGGGTGGATTAGTGGTGCTACTGGTGGAAGGAGTTGTGCTACTTGAAGGTATAGATAAACGTAAGGGTTCATCTTGTTGGAATTGGAGCTGTAGCTACTTTTTCAGCTTCTCCACTCTGCAGACTCCGCTGTAGTCTAGTTTTACCTGTATTTGTGGTTGTAGTAGTTTTAATTCGAGCTCGATACTCAAACCCTTTCCGTGACTTCCCCCAGCAGGTTTGCCCTCATTGGCTGAACCACCGCGCTAGTCGCCAGTATTGAGCTCAATTTTCCTGTCTTCAGGAAAAACTGGCCGTGCGGCGGCCGCCCCTTGTACTGGGCCCGGCCCCATTGAGGGGCAGCTGTTGTCCCTGCAGTGGGCGTGGCAGCGGGGACCTGGTCTAAGGCTGATTAATGTTTGAATGAACATTATTGTTTGCAGAAAATGTATCGTACATTTTGTAAAGGAATAGGACTGCGACCGTGACAGTGATTTTATAAATGTACAGATCGTGTGGCAGGTTTGCCTACGCAATAGATTTTCCACTGTTATTTGTGTTTATAAAAGTAGTGGTCGGGTGACAGGTTTCTATATAAAAGTATTGCTAGGGTGTGAGTTTTGCATAGAAATTTTTTTTTTTGTTTTTTAATTGTGCTACTGGATCTGCAGAATAGTTCTTTCACATAAAAACAACTACTCACAGGATTGTTAATGTGTAAGGGTTTGAATACTAGGCCCACGGTAATGCTTGAGGCCAAAGTTAAGATAATATACTATAGAAAGTGCAGACTTAGATGTCCACTGTTACAGTCACATTATTTGTTGGGAACTAACATGCTACAAATGAGTGCTGAGCTCGTCCTGCTTCTTGCCACTGTTTAGTGTTCCCTGAGGGACTCTTGTATTGATTTTAAAGATGTTGATGGCCGTTGGCGCGCATGCGCAGAGAAGATAGCTGATACCTTTATTTGTGGCTGCTTATGCGCTTCTGGGAGGTGCCGGCCGCCTCAGCGTGGGTGGCGCCGGCCGCTTCTGCGCATGCGCGGGCAACACAGTCCAATGACTTCACGTTACACACTTCCGTCCCCATGAAGGAGATTTGTGCCATGAAATCTTACTAGGTGCCAGCAAAGAAGTTTCACTTCAAAATCAATGCCTTTTTACAGCTGCATTGCAAGTTTATACTTTTGGAGATCAAACTGTTTACTCTTGATTGTCCTATCTATATCTATCTATCGCGCTGTTTACAACAAACAATATATTTAGCTTTGAAATTAATTATTAAATACCACACATCGGAATTTTTATTTTTTTTAACAACTTATCAATGTATACAATAAGAAGATTAAGCATACATTCAGCACTATACCTAATAAAAGGTGGTTAGTAAACTGCGAAATAGTGATAGTAAAATGCAATCGCAATGCTACATCAAAAAATTAGTGATGGTGATATCCCAGGCATAGTGGAAAATCTCGAAGAGGGAAATGGCAGCCCAGAGAGCTTTGCAAATTCTTCACAACTTGAATGACATGATAAAAAGAAAAATTAGTTGTTCTTGGCGCAAAGGCCAGGGAATGGAGTTGCAGATTAATATCTAAAACACAGTCCCAAATGTATTTAAATGATGCTCTTTTGGCTCTGATCTCTTTAGAAGTGTTGTGGTACTGCAGAGTGAACAGAAGAGAAAGCCATAGCGCAATATATTGCCCACATGATCACACAGATGCCTACTTACACTCGTGCAAGGTAGTAATTGGAACCGGGAAGATCTTTAGCCGGCAGGAAAGGTTTCTTCTCTCTGTGACTTTAACTTGCTCACTCGCAGAAATCGGGTAAAGAGCTCCCATAAAACATGAGAATTGCATACAGGGTAATACAATTAACATTTAATATACACTCGACCTAGAATATCTCTCACAGGATTCAGTCTTCAGTGCTTCAAAAAGTTGCTGTCCACAACATGAGATGTTGAGTCTTGGGGTCCCACAGCTGGGGTTGGCATCTCTCTCCCCACGGCCATGTCTCACGCCCCTCTCCCCCGATGATGTCACAGTGACTCCGCCTCTCGTATCTCCATAAAGTTGCGTCTTTAGGCTCCAACCAACGCGTTTCTTAACCGAACCTGGTCACTTCCTCAGGGGTACTGGCATCTCTTCCTTGACCAGGCCTTAAATACTTAAAATACATTAACACTTTCATGTCCAGACTAAATGATGTATCTATTAGACATCTGTATGTGGTGTATATAGGGTAACTGGGTAAAATGCCCTCGCTTAAAAATACATTAAAACAACAATAATAGTAAATGTAATGTACTAAACAAACAAATGGAATGGCACACTGCAACAACTTGGAAATCTGGAAACGTATATGAAAGATGCCAATAGTAGAATTAACCAAGTCAGATCATGTGTCTCACTATCAAACAGTGGATGTATGGTATTTCCGTATAGTTAAACAAAACTCTTATTTGTCACCCAAGAAAGAAGCCAGATCAAACTATATTTAAATCAGCAGGAGCCAGTGTTTTGAGAATATAGATCCAGTAACTTTCTCTCCTGGATAGCCAATTTTAACCTGTTCCCTCCTCCCCAGTTGGGTTTAGAACAATTTATTCCCTTACAGAGTAGTCCTTTGGGATTCTTTCCATGTTTAATTTTGAAGTGATTAGAGACACTGAGTGGTCAAGCCTCTTAATATTATAGACATGTTCCGCTAGTCTCTTTTTTAAGGGTCCACCCGTCCTCCCCACATATTGTAAGCCACATAGCATTCCAATAGATTTTATGTAGCATCTTTTACAACTCATAAGTGTCCAATATATATTCTTTGTTAGTTACATTCGATCTAAAGATGTTGCATTTCTGGCTATAGCTGCATCCAATGCCTTTCTAGCAGGTGAATTTTTTTAAGATTAAGTCATAGAATATCTTTATCCTTCATTGTACTGATAAGACAACTAGGTGCCAAAGCCTGTTTCAGGCCCTTTTGAGGACTATTTGTGTTTTTTTTGGCAAATGTTTTTGCAACAGTTCCTCTGTAGAATACCCCACTTTTTACTAATGATGTTTTTGACCTTTAGGGCCATGTTGATATTGTGTTACAATGGTATAAATTCAGAAGCTCCTACTGTTTAGGTAATAGCCATAGATGTGTGGTGCTTGAGACCATATACAGAGCAGACGCTATATGAAGATAAATGGGTACTTGTTCAATCCAGGCTTTGCTACATATCTTGAAATAAGGACAGGTACTGGGTGTGGTATCCTGGTTGGTAAAACGTCAATTGATAGAATAAAGATACGGTACACAATCTATCCAGAAACCAATGCAATGTAATCACCCTAAAAAGTACCTAATATCCTTACAATCCCAGTGGGAAAACATGTAGCGAGCAAAAACTCACAAGTCTGCTGCAGCGTCCATGGCAATCTTGGTGTGCCTCCGTCAGTATGATACAGGATATGAAAAAATAACAGAGCACTACCAGAGGTATCCAAAAAAGAAGATAATTAGAAGGAAAGTGCGTTTTCCATAAAATTATTATTTATTGGTCATAATAGAAAAAAATAGCAAGGCATTGCCGTACTAACACGTTTCGGGCTACACAGATCGCTTTCTCAAGGTATTTAGGTACCCTCCTTTTTTAAATATATACACAATACCATTTTTTCGCGAAATCAGGGACAACACTCGGGTAAGTCAGGTGAAAGAGTTTTGTATTGAAAGAAAATTACACTGGAAATCGACGTTTCGGTCCCACAAATGTAACTATGTCCTCTCTAAGGGGTTATCTTTTACCCCTACCTGTGGCCCTAACAACATGTTGTTTTTTTAATTTATTTGAACATTTTTATTGATTTTTCAAAGGCAATTGTACAAACAATATCACATTTATAGGAGTGAGGGGGGAAGGGTACAGAAATAAAAAGGGTTGAGGAAGGATACAGCAATCCAGATGCACAAATCTTAGGCATATACTTTATTATTTAAATGGTTTATACATAAAAAGACACCCAGAGCCCCGGGACTAACACCCATCTGAGTACGACTTATAACTTATAACTCAACCCCTGACCTGAAATGCATAAAACATGACCGGATGGATTTAATCACAGGCCTGCATCCACATGTGGGCTACCTGTGTGGGAGATCCAGGGGAGCCAGGCTTTCTGGAACGTATGGCTAGTGTTGTTCAGGAAGTTGACCAATTTTCCCATCTGACAAATGGACCATAGTTTGTTCCTGATATTGTGAATTGTTGGTATTTTGTTTCCATAGACTTGCTATTAAACATCTGGCTTCTGTGGCTATATGTGACATTAATTTATTTTCAGTACTTGAAAGGCCCTGGAGTGGCCTGCTTAAAAGGAATGCCATGGGGATAACCGTATTTAAAATCTGCTGGAGCCAAGCTGTCTCCACAATTTGTGTATCTGTAGGCAAGACCACCACATGTGGAGGAGGGAAGCCACCTCACAACATTCATAGTGGGGAGTAGCTCGGCGCATATTTAGCAATATTTTTGGGTGTGTTATACCACTGTCATAACCTTGTAGGTGTGCTCTCTGATCGTTGAGCAAATTGAACTCCTGGCTACTGAGTCAAATATTTCATCCCAATCCTCATGCTCCAGCTCCTCACCCATGTCTAACTATCACTTGCTCACAAATCTAAGCTTTTCCTACACTTCAGAGTCAGAGAGAGAATTGCCCATATATTTCAGAAATTAGCTTTTTATGTGAGTCCACCCTTGTACATAGTTTTTCAAACACGGTTACTGGATTTGTGGGCATAACCTTAGCAAAGAAAGCTCTGATCTGGAGGTATCAGAATATTTCCTTAGAAGGGATGCTCATCTCCCTCACCAGTCTGTCGAACTGGACCACTTTGAGTTTGTGATTTACATCAAATAATCTGTACATTTTGTCTTCAAGCCACTTTGTAAAGACTTGTTTGGATAGTCCTAGTGGTTATCAAATATGGGGGTCATCAAGGAGTTCGGTTTGGTTAGCTTATACTTAAATTTCTCTGTTCAGAGTCTGAAGGAATGAGAGATTGTAGGTAGAGTTGGCTGTTTTAATAAATTGGCCCAAAATGGGTATCAAAAGAATATTATTTAGGGATCCTGGAAGCAACAGATAAGCCTCCAGGTCGACCCATCTTCTGAGAGAGGAATTTGCATGCCAAGCGCCACAATAGCTTGCTTGGGCAGCTCTATAATACGAGGGGAGGCAGGAAAGGGCCAGGCCTCCAGCTCTTGTGGGTCTTGTCAGCAATCTTCTTTTCAGTCTAGGACTTTGGTTATTCCAGATACATTTTGAAATCATGGATTGTAGCTTAATGATATCGGGGACTACTATTGGGATAGGGAGCATCTGGAAAAGGTATAGTAACCTAGGCAACAGATTTATTTTAACTGATTGTACTCTTAATCCTTCGTCGGGAATATTCCAAGATATTTTAGAGATGATTGCTGCCATTTAAAATCAAAGTTGATTTCGATTAATTTGGTAGTTTTCTTTTCGCAAATTAATATTCAAAGCCTCAGACTTGCTATTATTGATCTTAAAAACCCAACAGCTTGTTAAATAAGCGATAGGTCGCTGAACACATTGGGGAGGGAGGTCAACGGGTTTGAAATTGTCAAAATAACATCATCGGCAAACAGTGCTAATTTGTAAGACTGGGCTCCCACTACTATCACCGTTACATAACATTCTGCCGGATGTGAGCTGCTAAGGGTTCCATAGAAAGGGTCAATATAAGTGGGGAGAGGGGGCACCCCTGCCTTGTCCCACTTTGAATTTGGAATTGGGCCGATGGGAAGCATTGGCTTTCTACTCTCGCTGTAGAATTTGAGTATAGAGCTAGGATAGCTTTGAGAAAAATACCTGAAAAACCAAAGGCCTTTAACGTTTCCCTCATAAACACCCAATCAATCCGGTCAAAAGCCTAAGTGACATGGAGGGGTCATTGTTCTGCTTAGCCACGGCTAAGAATTGTTATTAATCTGTTAGCAAGTATTTTGAAAATATTTTAATGTCAGTATTAAGGATATTGGGTGATAACTCCCACAACTTGTAGGGTCTTTCCCTTCCTTGTGGATGAGAGAAATAGAGACCTGTAACATGCTGACTAGGAAAAATTAGTTTGATGAAACTGAATTAAACAAAATTAACAAATGAGGGGAGAAAGAGTAACTTTTTTTTTTTTGGTAATATAGATAAGAAACCCCGTCTGGACTTGGGGCCTTGGAGGATTTTTAATTTTAATTACCAAATTTCTTAAATTAATTTCTGGTTCAGATCTAATTGCTGGGATAGTGATAATGTGGGTAAAGCTGCTGCCTTAGGTTGCTCTTATAGTGGCTGGCGACGCGACGTTGCTTGAAACTAAATCAATTGACTCCGTTGCCAGCGCTTATAGTAAACGCGACAGTGACGGAGCGACGTGGCGCCTGAAAATTTGGAAGCTGGGTCTATTTGATTTTTTTTTTTTTTATATAGAGACAGTCGCCACATGTGACTGTCTCTAAACCAATCGGAGACGGTGGCCCGTCCCCATTGCCGTCGCTGGCGACAGTCGCTTCAAATAAAATTACAACTTTCGCTGGTGGCGATGGTTGACGTCATCGGTCGCGTCGCCGTAGCCAGCACGGCCTTAAGATAGTTAGTGATTCGAGATTTTGATTGCGCATCGTGAACTAATTTCTTCCCATTATACTACTTAGTGTAATATTTCTGGAATTCGCCTACAATTGATTCAGGATTCGAGGACAAGGTGTCCGTATGCAGTCTGATTGGATATTATAGATCAGGTGTCTATTTCTCAATTTGGCTGCCAAGAGAGAATCTGATTTGTTGGCCTTCTCATAAAATGTCCTCTTCTTCCAGCTCAGACTGCTCCGCTCTTGATGTGAGGAACATGTTAAGTTCTGCTCTGGCCTCCTTCAAAGCCTCCAACAGTGGCGGTCAATGTTTGTTTCTTGGAAAGGGAGCCTATTTTAGCTTGGAGGGTGTTTATCTTCGCCATTCTGCTTTTCTTCCTTCCAGGAGCCAAAGAAATGAGAGCCCCATATTGTAGCACTGTGTGCTTCCCAGAGTACTGCCAGGGAAGACACGCTCCCTGCATTGGTCTGGAAGAAAGCCTTGTTCTCCTGCTCTATTTCTATTGTCGCATCTGGGAGTTTAAGAAGGGACTCGTTAAGTCTCCATGTAGATTTTGGTGATCTAATATTTAGATTAATAATTGTTCATTCTACTGGCACGTGGTCAGATCAGGTGATACTGTGGATGGTTGAGTTTGGGATGTGGGGGATCAATCCAGCGCTCACAAAAATGTAGACAATTCATGAATACGATTTGGTGTGGGGAGGGATAGAATCTATAATCTTTAGTAAAGGGATTTAAGTTCTCACCAAGTATCCACTAGATTAAGGGCTTAGTCTCCTTTTTAGGGCCTTGACATCTTTTGATCTAGGCTTGGATGTGCGGGCTGATATGGTTGATCTATCCAACTCGGGGACCACAGCGAGATTAAAGTCCCCACCTAGTATAAATTGGACTTTAGCTATGCTACCTAGGGATGCGAAGAAGTTAAAAAATGTGGCACTATTTTCATTAAGAGCATACACTGTAGCTATTGTTGTATCTTTCCCAAATGGCACTCTTACTAGTGTTACATATCTACCATCTTGTTTGTTTTTTAAATCTTATTGGTGAATGAGACCCAGTTGTGAATCAGTATTGCCACCCCTCTTCTTTTAAGCTTAGCAGAGGAGAAGGAAACATCTCGGTAGGACCTGTCCAAGTACCCTGGGCTACCTGTGTTCCTAAAGTACAGTTGGTCTCCTGGATGAGCATTTTTTTTTAACCTTCCGTCATTGCCATCGTTCTTCTTTTTTTGGGACAGTTGAATCCCTTAACATTTAGTGTTAAGACTCGAAGTGACAGGAAGTATATGAAGCCACGCAAAGAACACCAACTCCAAACATTGCATGACCTCGGAGGTGCGAGAGTTACCACCTGATTGATGGTAAGGGTTAAGGTAGGGGGGGATGAACATGGGATGAGCCCCAGGGAAAAAATCCTAGTGCTCAACTGTCCTTGGGGGGAGGAAAGGTTGAGGGGGATACCAAAAAAAGTCAAGGGCATCCATGACTATGGAGACACGGGTAAAATTGAGGGTGATGCTCCGTGCGAGAGCAACTCGACTACTCTAACTCTGGCCCCGGGACTTACCCAAAGGGTAACTAGGCCCGGAGGAGAGAACCTTTATTACTCCTACTAGGGATATAAACAGCAGTAAATATCTAGATCTATATATTTGTTTTTCTTTTTAAATAAAACATCATGTTAAAGCATGAGAACAGAAAAACATTAACATTCAATAACTGTATAACCAAGAAACCTTTGAATATGCGTTGTGGCAGACCCTTGAAGAAGGGAGGGGAACTACTCCTATCTCTCTTTCAACCCTACAAGACTCTCCGGTCTGACCCGGGTGTCCGCAGTCGGGAACTGGGTCACTCCCAAGTGTTTGTCTGGTGGGCCCATGACCCCGGGTTTTATGTGGGGCTTGACTGGGAGAGAGGCGGCCCCTGATTCAAGGGTCTCTCAGGCTAGGCCCATCTCTCCCCTGCTCCACTCCGGCTTCAGGTCGAGCTCAGTTAGCCCCAACGGGGAGTTGCATGGATTCCGAGAGCAAACCCTGGGGGTGAGGGGGAAAGTTTGGTAACCAAACTCAGCGGACCTGGGACGTCCACTCAACTCCGGCCAAGGGGCACTTCTCGAGGCCTAGGAACCGCCGGCTCAGATTTTATCTCCGTTATGATTCGTTCTGGATGCACTGTGGAAGGGGCCTCAATCTCTAATTTGGAGTCCAAATCCGATTGGTCCTGGGAGTGGGTATCGGCAGCTTGCGGGAGAGACACGAGCTCATGTTTCTTAAAATACTCCCCCAGTTCACTTTGGAAGGAGTACTGTAGTTTGCAGCGGTATGCAGAAGTGACGGACCGGAGAGTCTCGGAAGGCGTCACCGGTGACGTCGGTAGGTCTGTGGCCGACGTACGTTTCGCTGGAAAAGCTTTGTTCTATGTTCACACACACTCATTCCTACATCATGCCCAATCAGGCGCTTTGGCGCCAATATGCATCCATTTAACATCCACCAATCAGGTAGCTGCATACTACCTTAAATAGCAGGTAGTTGGAGGGTTTCCCTTCAGCCTCGACAAAGCTTACCGCTGCAAACTACAGTACTCCTTCCCTTGTGGAGTGTTCGTCCGGTACACAGACATTGTGTCTGTGTCTCTAGGAGGGGGGAACTAAGCGATACACTTGCCATAGGGGCAATTGATACACTTTGTATCTAGTGTCAGCACAGTGTAAGACGAAGCAGTCTGAGACACTGTTACAGACACAACTGGTCTGCTACATTGTCCAGCTACGCAGTGTTTGTGTGCTGTCTGCCATTTATGCCTTCACTATCTCATCTGTACAGTGTATATACCGGCTCATATCTTTTGCAAAGAGGTATATTTGATCTTATTATTCCATACCAATAGCACCAGAAAGGGCTCCGGGCACAAGACGTTGTCATTAGACACCTTGGCAGACACTTATTGCCTGCAAACCTGTCTGACTCGCAGCTCTGGATTTAGAGAATTTATTTAGCTCTAGGTTCTTTTACTATTAGTTATCATATTATGTGCAACATTGGTTCCAATTATCCTGTTTGACTTTTGAGTCACTTATACTTGCTGTGTGTTTTAATCAGACTTTATCTTTGGTCTAAAATCGAAGTGTTTAGGTACTAAATCCGTACTATTACAGCACTATCACTCACACACCATATATCCCACTTACCATTGGGATTACCAGCAGACTCTATCACTGTACATATGTACACTTACCTTAGATAGTGAAGCCATTTAGGGAGCAACTATTATACCAATAGGACTACATAACCCTACCCCTTATCTCCATTTTCAACTTTCGCCATTTGTTTAGGATTACCTCACACAGAGGGTTATCCACATAACTTTATTTTATTTGAGGATTTCTCCAATTAAAATTGTTTTTAAGTTACCCACCATTACACGTTACAATTGTCTCTATCAGGCTCGTTAGTTATCAGTATCACCAGCCGCTGAGTGCTCTCATCATTGGGGTCCTTTTCTCCTTAGTTGTTGTTCAGTCATTTCCCCTGATTGTAGCACCTGTGTCCAAGGCAGTAGCGAGGGTTCCCTCTTCCCGTTTCCTTTCCCTCCCCCCCCTTACCCTGGTTTATTATATATATAATACTACAGAACTGATTTATTAAAAAAAAAAACACAAATGTAGGCTATTCCATGGGCTGCTCCTTGAAAGGAAGTGTTAGTAGCAATAACAATATGGAGTTATTGCCATGTGCCATATTGGAAAAGATGTATGTATGCACAAATCTCTGAGTGATATATGATTTCTAACATTCAGGGTTAAGGAGGTCACTTTAAAAAGCTGACCACCGTGAATATCGTATTTAATGTATTTAAATGTAACAAGCATTTTTGTTTCTATTGAAACCATTTAGAAAGTCACATCCCCTTCCTCTTCTGAAACAGGCTGTACCACACCCCCTTTTTGAGCCCTATCCTTTCTAGCAGTGCACCAATTGTATCTAGTGGCTGCCAGGTCACATGATCTTCCCCACAGTACTCTTCTGTTGCACTGACAGAAATTTAGTGAACCCCCGAGCCGAATCTTTGATGATCGATCACAGGAGAACAGATCAACCGGCAACTTAGCTAATTACTTGGCATTTTATTGATGCACATATTCAAGGGGGGGGGGGGAGCGGCAGCTTGAACTGCTTCTTTACTAGGTCCATAGTCTGATACTTAGATAATGGAAAAAAAAAAAAGTAGTGTAGCTATTTTAACATCAACTTTTCATTGTTGAACCTGTACATGACACATACATTTACTTTTCTACCCCTGACCTTACACCTGCTGTACAGACTAAAGTTTCTGAATGTCTCTCTCTGCTATATCATCCTGTATGGCCCTCTGCCGACAAACTAAACATGGCAAAAACAGAACTCCTCGTACTTCCTCCCAAACCTGGCCCTATTTCCTCCTTCCACATTACTGTTGGTAGTACTATCATTCACCCAGTAGACCAAGCATGCTGCCTAAGGGTCACACTCGACTCCTCTCACATTCTTTTTTCACATTCAAAAGGTAGCTAAAACTTCTCGTTTTTCCCTCTGCAATATTAGAAAGATACGCCTTTTCCTCTGTTGCTCGACTGCAAAAACTGACACAGATCCTCATTCTCTCCTGTCTCGACTACTGTAACCTCCTGCTATCTAGCCTTTCTGCCTCTCACCTGTCTCCCTACAGTCTATCCTAAACACTACTGCCAGAATCACTCTACACTTTTCTAAATCTGTCTCAGCGTCTCCCCTGCTGAAATCCCTCTCCTGGCTTCCTATCCAATCCCATATCACACACTCCATTCTCCTCCTCTCTTTTAAAGCTGTACAATCTTCTGCTCCTCCTTACATCACAGCCCTAATTTCTTGCTATACACCATCCCGACTCTTGCGTTCTGCTTGAGGATGTCTTCTCTCTACCCCTTTTGTAACTAAAGCCCTCTCCTGCCTTAAACATTTCTCACTGACTGCCCCACACCTCTGGAATGCCCTTCCCCTCAACACCCAACTAGCACCCTCTCTCTCCACATTTAAGACCCACCTCAAAACACACTTGCTTAAGGAAGCATGAGTAGGTTCATGGCTGATAAACACCACCTACATAAACCCTGGCCCCTGCAGACGCACATACCAGAACGCCCTCCTACTGTCTCTACAATCGAATTGGTTGGTAGGGAGATCGTAAGCTCTTCGGAGCAGGGACTCCTTTTCCTAAATCGTACTTTTGTCTGAAGCACTTCTCCCCTTTATATATTTATATGATTGTCACGTGTATTACTGCTGTGAAACGCTATGTACATTAATGGTGCTATATAAATAAAGACATACATACATGTTGGGAAAAGCCATAACTTCAATTTAATGGTGGGTTAAATTTAACTATTAAAGCCAACACTGTAAATAGGGGGAAAAAAAGAAATACAAATATTAAAAAGGATATCTTTGGAGACTTCCTGTGACGTCATCGGGAATGGATACCTAAAGAGGGAACTCCTGAGACCCTTGCATATATAATATAAACTAAGCAAGTTTGCAACTCCACAATAAAAAACAGAAAATGTCCTAAAGCTACAATAACATAATAGGATGTCAGCAAAGTCCAAACTACCCACAGCGCAGGAGTTTAACTGTTTTTTTTGTGGTGGGTCCCAACATGCGGCGATGCAGAGTGATCAGGCCCAGGCTGATAAGGAGACGTGCTCCGGAGGCCCGAGAGTGTGGTGAGGGGGTAGGAGGCAAAATAACGAGGCCGTACCTGGAGGAGTTAATCTCCAGAATGTGTGACAGAATGAGGCAAACCTTCCAGGCCGACCTCCGATCGGCAATAACAGAATTAAAGGAGGAAATGTCGACCATAGGCCAAAGGACCACAGAACTGGAATCTAAAATGGAGGATTCCCTCCAAATTCATGCGGCCACGGATGATGAGATTTTGAAACTGAACTTTGAAATTAAACTCCTTATAGAGACTCAAGAAGATCACGAGAACAGGGAAAGAAGGCAAAACATAAGAATACGAAATATACCATAACAAATGAGGAATTAAAACCTTACCTGAACAGGCTGTAATCCTTAATCAACCCTGAACTATAGGAAAGAGAATTAGAGATGGATCGGGCTCACAGGGCCTTGGGGCCGAGGGTAGAAGATCCAAAACGATGCAGACGTGAACATCAGACTGCACCATTTTACCACAAAGGAAAAGCTAATCAATGGCTGTAGAGAAATGGGGGACATATCATTTGAAAACAGCACTCTACAAATTTTCAACGACCTATCCAAGATCACTGTCTCAAGAAGAAGAAGAGAACTAAAGCCGATCACATCTAAAGAGAAAGAGGAATTACATATAGATAGGGGTTCCCATTCAAACTTATGGTGTACAAAAACGGGAAACAAACTACACTACGATACCCCCACATAGACTGCCCAGTTAACACCGCGACGAGGAGTGAAGTCGAGCCTCGGGCGGAGACGAGATCCCCCGGCCTTGCTATGGAGTGTCCGGGATCTCCTGTGGTTGGGGTTTTTTTGTGGGTGGATATTTGGGGTAGAGGGTGTAACGGATTGTTGCTCCTACTGCCGGGGAGCCCGGGACCGACTCGACCAGTTCAAAAACAATAAAATCAGGCTAGGGGATTTCTTCCACAGGGGATAACTTCTGGGCCTACAATAGCTCATGCAGAATTATCAAGTCTCAAATTTACCTCTTATTCAATATTTGCAAACAGCACACTTCATCCTATCAACCCTAAAGAAATCAGAATTTCCGGAACTCACTAAATTTGAAGTTCTCTGCAAAGACGCAGAGTATAAGAAGGGATTGATAACAAGAATCTACACAGGGATCGAAGTGGCTGGGAACACCCGGTCCATAGATAAAGGGTTAGATGGGCCAACGACTTGGGAATTGAAATTGACTGGGATGACATATGGGATAACGCGGCCAAAACATCCATATGCAAAATCACAAATGAAAACATCTCTTAAATAATTTATCAGTGGTATTTAATCCAATGCTGGAGGGCGTGTGGGCAAGTTGGCAATATTGTCCACATTTGGTGGGATTGCCCAGCAACAAAGATATACTGGGGAATGATAAAGGGAATTATCAAAGACACCACGGGCCTGATTATCCCACTTGATCCCCTGGTGTATGTGTTGGCCAAGCTGATCGAGGAGACCAACTCCCCGACCAAACGCCTAATCTCACATATACTGACGGGTGCCAGATGCGCAATAGCGACAGCCTAGACAAGCCCATCACACCCTTCCAAACAAATGGTCATAAACGGAATAGGGGAAGTAATGCTGATGGAAACACTCTCTGCCTTCCTCAGACATACAACTGAAAAGTTTCATAATCCCATGGATAGAAACTCAAACCTAGAACACAGGCTAATTTAGAGAGGAACTAGCTATAGATAAAGGTGAGACAGAACACAGGACCCCCCCCCCCCCCCCCGCCTCTTCCTTCCTCCCCCCTCCCCCCCCCAACTGTTTATTTTACCTTTTGTTTAATTTGTTTGAAATAATTGGGAATGCACACAAAGGGCTGACGGAGCCCAAAATCACTGTTTTTAATATATTGTTTGATTACTGTTATGTAATAATTTTTCATTGAAAAACTCAAAAATATTTTGGACGAAAAAAAAAAAAGATATCATTACAAAGTCCTCTCGCCTAATCCTGGGGTGTGCAAAGTGGGGGGCACAAGATTTTCTGTGGGGGTGGGGGGGGGGGGGGGTCGAGGGGCGGCTGTTACAAGGGCCCCGCGCTTCCCCTAAGGCATTTTAAATAAATGCCGGGGTTTGCGCGAGGCCTCTCTAACTTTTCACTTACCTGGAGTTCCAGCGACGCGTCTCCATGGCAACCTGCGTCAAACGATGTCACATTGCCGTGGCAACGTGACATTACATGACCCTGCGACATCATTTGACGCCGGAGTCATGCAGGAAGTGGGGGGGTGGGGGGGGCTGCGCGAGCCAGAGGAGATATGGGGGCGCATGAGAAACTTTGCGCACCCCTAACTTAACCTACCTTAACCTATACTTGTTGGCATTTGTTCAGTTTTGTCATATGCGATACTGCACCTTTTTAAGCCCAGTGCAATATCCGTTTTGATTTATTTTTCAATACTGTTCACATCGTCTCCCGTTATATACATAGGCAAACTATCAATCTCGTCTGTCTGAGGTGGGTGATAACAATTTGCAGGCTGTAGCCGCCGTTCGCATCTCACACTTTATTGCATACTTAATGCAGAGAGCTTGTCTCGTTTACATAACAGATCTGCGTTCTGCAGAGAATTGAAAGGCCACAATGAAGTTGCTACCTACCAAACCCTGTTTGACGTGAGACGTGTTTAATGAATACATTGAGATCTACATTGCTTTTTACTACTTGAAAAGTCCTTTCTCACATTGTAATGAATAGGCCCCATAAGGTGGATCGTTTTCTGTGCATTATTGGCAAACAGTACCTACCAGGAATATAACTTTCGAGCACTTTCTGTAGTTTACTACCAATTCTTTGTTATTTTATATATTTGTAGTCTGAGTAGGTTTATTCTAATTGTGTACTAAGCCAAACTTCTGCGTGTACTTAAGTTATGCATTTATATATAGGGATTCTATGTTGGCTTGCAGATCTAAGTGGCAATTAAGGACGTGAATAAGATGTGTATTACAATTTTAGAGAGATATACATCAGACAAAGTGATGCTCAACACCAGTCCTCAAGCCCCCCACCTCGCCCCCCTCCCCTCCCAAACCGCTCAGATTTTCAGGATTTCCCTGCTTCACCACAGGTGGCTCAATCAGAGGCCCAGTTGAAGACTGAGCTGAAGCAGGGACTCATTGAGCCACCCATGCTGTAGCAGGGATATCCTGGAAATCTGACCTGTTGGTGGGGCTTGAGGTTGAGCACACCTGAGACAAGGTACACTCTATTTGTGCTGTTGCTTACCTCCAAAGCTGTTTTTTCCCTCTAAAGAAAAATGAATATTCTAAAATGAATCTGTTATTGAAGACCTGAAAATATTTTTTAAACATACGCTTCCATTTCTTTAAGGTACTAATTCTGCATAAACCACATTTTATTTATCTTTATATATATATATTTTTTTTATTAGCGAAAGTAACGTGCAGACCTGAATGCTTAACTGCAGAGGTAGGAATGCAAGACCATGCAGAGCTCAATGCAGTCTACAAATCCAACTTGAAATCATTGTGCAATCCTTTTGCACACCTTGAGGATAAAGATGAGCAAAAAACAATTAAAGTTAGAAGCCAGTGCATCCAAAGCCCATTGCTTGAAGAAGCAGGAAATGCCATTAAATATTCAGCAACATACAGTTGTCCTCATTCTGCAAACCGCCGGAATCCAGTAGTGAAGTTGCACAACTGCAGTAATCTACAGAAACTACTAAATTGTTCCGGTCTGAAAAGAAGCAGTTTCAAACTGGGGAAAATGTTTGCGCATGAAATGAAAGAACCGGATTTACAGGAACATGTTCATCATAGTGACACTGGAGCATCCGTTAGTAACAGTCATTCTGCTATTGGAAAAGAGCTGGTAAACACTGAAGGATTGGTACCTGTTGAAGGGAAGGCTACAATTCTTCAGCCAAATCCACCGAGGAAAAGGCTAAAGAGGGTTCATTGGGACCTTGGCAGGAAAGTAAGGAAAACCACATGTTCTGATGAAACACTTAAATCTGAAACAAAGTCTGTTGATGTTGCAGAAGAACAACACAGGGACATGAAGGATGAACATGCTGTCAACACAGAAACTGCAAGCTCATGCACTGGTCTAATGGAGGATTTGATAAGAGAGTCGAACAATAATCGAAGCGAGTATAGAAATGTGATTTTAGAGGATGTGGTATGTGATCAAAACACATCAAATAAAACAGAGGAACATTTCTTCTGCCCCCCTGTGGAATTCTGTGGTACACAGACCCCTCTTGAATCAAAAGATGAAAGGCACAATATTGATTTCCTTGAATCGGAGTGGTCAGCAGTCATTACAATGTCTCTGGAGAGTTCCAATGTAACAAACGACCCCGGAAATTCCCCTACACAATCTGCAGAGGGCCACAGCCTTTTAAAGGAATCCGTGGAGGAGTACGAGGCTTTTTCCTGCCAGAGGACAATACCATTTAGTGGGAAGAGCATATGGACATGTTCTTGTGCAAGGACTCGTGCTTGGACTTTTCCCCGTAGAAGTGCATCAGTAATTCAGACTACAGACGTATTAGGGCTAGACTCATTGCTATCACGTGAAGGTTATGCAAATGACACAACAGCTCTTGAAAGCAATGTCGTAGAATCCTTACAGGAAATGCTAGAGGAAGCTGACCGTGAAACTGTATGTAAAAACAAGAGGTTGCCCATAAATTTAGAAAACGTATCTCTTAATCTGACGGCTGCAATAGCCAGTTGTAGTGATGGACAGTTGGGTACTCTTATAGATAAGGAATTAACAAGTGTTTTAATTTCTGGTAATGTGTCTGCAGCAGATGAAGCAAAACGCAAAGATGAAACGCTACAGCATTCCCACCGTCATTCTACTAGCATTGAAAATGTCGAAAACATTCAGAACTGTACGGCTAAAAAATATGTTAAAAGCAAACACCTCATTACATCAGTTATAGTTCCAGAATCATACAAAATTATAGAAACTGTTAAGCCACCAGATTTCAAAATTCCTTTACGAAAGTCTAAAATTGATCGGGTACCTAAGCTTGATAGGGTGTGTGTGTTAGATGCTGAACAATCCTATGCTGTGGAACCTGAGAAAAATGTCCCCATCTCAATGATTGTACAGGAAAATAGACCCAATGACATTTCTGCAGCCTCAGCCACAGTTTCACAGATGCCAAAGCCTGAAATTGTAAATGAATATTTACCACAACAGCCATGGGATGCGAGTTTAGGAAGAAATGTCCACGCCTGTGACAATCAAACAAGCCGTGATAATAAGTCGTCTTGTCCTGGCTATGAAGTTGGAACGTCAAAAGACCACACTCTAGGTGTTGAACATTCCAGGACAAAGCTGTGTGATGCAAAAGATTCTTCAACGGACACATTCCTGAATGTTTTCTCACCGATGCCAGTAGCATCTCCAAAGGATAAAAAATACCTGGGCTACAGCGATACTCAAGATGTTCTGAATGCCTATGAAGATGACATACTTGTCCTAGATGTCATACAGGATGACCCAGATCTTTTTGGCTATGCAGACAGAGAGGAGAGTTGCATTGTAAAGCCTGTTGGTGTAATTCGTACAACTATTGCAAAATCAAAGTTGCTGCCTTCACCCTGTAAACTTTCAAAACAAGAGGAGCTGCAGAGCGATGACAGGTATTCTTTAATCTTTAAGAAACTATGTAGAAGATATAGTTTCCTATATGGAATAATTCTTGGTCTGATTGTGGGCGGTGCTCTTGGGTAGCTATGAGTAATGATAACTTAGGGAACAGTACCCCAAGTTTAGCACTCAAGCTCACACTCTGATTTGTAATTGCAATAATTAAAAATTATAATGATAAATTATTCCAATTACCAATCAGAGTGTGAGCTTGAGTGCTAAATTTGGGGTACTGTTCTCTGTTATCATGAAATAATTATTATTCCGATTTTAGTGTACCTACTATAGTTGAGGTATTTTTCAATGTCAATTACAAAAGACCTTTTGACATTTGCATCCCTATTTGACTTTACTCTTCATACAAATTGCTAGTTTTCTGTAAGCGTAATTGTCTCCCCTCCCCCGCCCCCCCCCTCCCTTAATCATAATTTCATATTTGTGAATGTTAAAGAAAAATATGAATATAGAAATATATTATTTGAAAGCTACTTGTGTGCTTGCTGCCCATATGGCATTATCCTAGAGCCCACAAAATGATTACTCAACCAACATTTAATTTTTTTCCCCTTTTTTATTGCATTTTTGCCTCCATCTTAATCCAACGCTTTTTAATAGGTAAGATGAATGGTGGGTAATGGTTAAAAGCAATCGGGTATCCACTTTAAAACCAAAGTGTGTGTACTACAGTGCTTTTCAACCTGTGTTCACCGATGCATTTTTGGTAACGGCAGAGATGTTACTCTTTAAGACCCAATACATTTACATTTGCCACATTTTATTAATTGAATAAAAGGGGTTATTCAGAGTTGTACTGTAATACTATAAATCTATATATAAAATATAAAAACCTGTTTATTAAATGTATTTGTTTACTTAAATAGGATAAATAGTCTGGGGATCTACTGAGTGACAATACATTTTTTTTTAAAGGGCTCCATAGTTTAAAAAAAATAAAAAAATGTAATTGCTGTATATCCTTAGTTCAATAAAACATTGTTCTTACTGTTCAGTACCATTTATTTTCCTTTTTTTAGTAGTTTTAATAGGTAAAGATCCCTCTTGGCTGGAATGCATAGGTTGACCTTATAATAGTGGTTTAAGAGAGGATGTGACTTTTGTGGGTGTTGCGGTTTCTGTGACCGCACATATGAGTGGCGTTTTGCTCCAGTGCATGGCCTCAGTCTGGGGATGCAGAAGATGAGCTGTTAACAGCTGAGTGGGTCCAAAACAGAGTGGAACCCTGCTTTCTTATCCTGTATCAAGTTTAGACTTGCTGCTTAAGGCAGCAATGCCTGTTCAGTGGACAATGTATTTTAAACGGCATCACAGCTCCCCTAGTATCTCATACTGTATATCTACTATTTAATCCCCTAGACACACAGAAGATGACTGCAGCATGGTACCAAATGTCATAGCTATTGGGCAATCAAACTACAATTATTTTCTTTCCCCGGAGTAAAATTGCTAATATTTCTTGAACTGGTGTCTTCCCGGGGTTGAGAGAAGCACGATTTGGCTCCGGAGTATTCTCTGGTTCAGATTCTTTTTTTAGTTGGTAAAGGGGGAATGATCCTTTCAATCACAAACATCTGGCTTCTCAAGCACATTAGTCATATTGTTATATACAAGAATGGAAAATATTTTCAAAGGCAGACCGGATGTTATAAAATGTAAAATCAAGTATGGTTTTTCAATGCAGCATGCTTCGATTTGTTCTTTTTCTTAAGTATTCAGAACTGTGACAATGCTTTGTGCTTGTTCTGTGATCTAACTTAACAGTGAGGGCACATCATTTTTTGTCATATTGCAGTAAGGATGTGACCAAGAGTGAGGAAAATTCAGCTGAAAGTTGCATGGATTACGGTAATGCGATGCTCACTGGTAAGAACAGCGTGCATTCAATATGTGCGCTCTTTACATTGTCTGTTATGTGAATGGTTTTAAAGCACAACGTGTATATATGTGTGTTGACAGGTGTTGTATGATTTGTTGCAGATGTCAAAGTGGATTTATTGAGCAGATGCAGCTCTTTGGCAGAAGGAACTGTGGAGTCATTTGAAGAGGGTCAGCTGACGGAGTCAGATGAGCATAGAGATTGTCTTGAGCTGGTAGAAGAGGAGGTAATGGTTTAATACTGGCAACTGATATTTAGCATCAACATACATACTGTATGCAGCAAACACCTTGTACACAACCTTTACCTTTTTTACAACGTAATAAAATCAAAGCTGAAAATATAGGATATTGAGACCAGAAATAAGTGAGCAGTGAAGGTCACATTTCGAAAATGTCCTCGTGCTAAATGCCTTTTTGTCGTACAACGTGATGACTTTATTTTACTCATTTTGGCTACAGCTGACTCGTCTTGCAGGTTTCCGTGAGCTTACAGAATTCTAGTCTAAGGCGATTTCTTTCTCTCAGTTTTATTTATACTCATTTTTGAGGGGGGGGATAAAAATACACAGTCGGCCTTATTTCTTTAGTTATTTTTTATAGAGAAGTATATGTGACATTGCTTTAACTAATGAGTTGAAAGAATTTTCCGATGGTGACTTCTAGTGTAATGCATATAATAAAAAAGGGAATCCTTGGCGAAGAAGGGCCTAAAGATTTGACAGGGAGTTAAATACTACCTATACAGATTCAGTTCGGCAATACTGTGGGCAATGGGTCATATTTAAAGGCGGTTCACTTCCTGGGGTTTGGATCTTGGAACGATTTACGGATTATTGATCTGCACTTACCTACAGATGTAACCAACGCAGTGGCACCTAAAGAGACAAACCCAAGCCAACCTTTTTTTGTTTGTTTATGTTTCGACATAAGATTGAAGCAGGGGATCTTTAAAGCTGAGCCATATTCATTTCAGCTCTTGGGACCCAGTGCTTTCGGAGATCTTTACCTCTGTAAGGGGTGCCGTTAGCCGCTCTGCTCGGCTAGCAGGGATCACGTAATGGCCGCTTTTCAAAGATGCCGTGAAGGGTGACGCGGGAACTTTAAAAAGCAGCAATACCGTCGGCCCCTCTTGTATCTCTGGACCCAGGGGGTCTCCGCAGTTGTAATGAATGGGGTTCTGCTCAGTAGACCCCCTGCTTCAACGTAATAATAATTTTTCTTTTAAAGCATACATTTCTCCTTGAATGCGTCAATGTAGTAAAAAACATGTTAAGATGACCGGCGGCACGTCAACATTTCTCAGTGGACAATGTGAAACTTTAAGGGCCGGCTTTGACGCAGTGTGTCGAATTAATGGGTGCAATAACGTTGGCTACATCTGTATGTGTGTCGAAAAGCTAGACTAGTGTAGCAAACGTTTTTGGCAGTGGAAACCTATAATTCGGCGTTACTAAAGATTGCCTTATCCTGTTATAAACTAATGTAAAAAGAAACAGTGCATGTTATTGTCTTACAGTGCAAAATACCGGTAAAAGATGAGAGAGAAAATTCCCATGGAACGGGGAGCAGGTTGGTGAACATGTTTGCAATATTAGATGTGGTTCTGGGCTGAATCAATACACCAGAAGTTGTCAAATACATTTTGTAAAAGTCTGAAAGAGCACGGTGTACTGAGACGAATTACAGCTTTGAATTGGTTTTAAGTAGATGGTATTAAGTTGTACCTCATTTATTCACAATTTGCTTGTATGACTCCACCTCCTCAAATTGCACAGATTGGTTAACTGCAGAGCACCTCAGACTTAACTTTGTAGTAACGTGACAAATATGTTTAATTCACTGACATTTCCCTCTCTGGCACTTTGTCCGCCAGTATATTCTCTGCTTTTCCCCCTGCTGCTTCTGTACAGTTTGCTATAATGTTTCCCCTTCTTCCTGTTTGCTTTCTTTTTTAAATGATGAACTTACAATATTGTATTTAGATTTGTATAAAATGCAGGGCTAGTTTGTTTTTGCCGGTTTCTCTGTTCTAAGTGAACAGGGAGCAATGTTTCTAGCCGTCTTTCTGCTTGTCTCACAAATGCCTTTAAAGAAAATATATTTACTTGTTCCAGAGACAACAGAAGAACTTGTTTTAAAAGG
This sequence comes from Ascaphus truei, assembly GCF_040206685.1. Lineage (NCBI taxonomy): Eukaryota > Metazoa > Chordata > Amphibia > Anura > Ascaphidae > Ascaphus > Ascaphus truei. The sequence continues at coordinate 372,151,388 of NC_134484.1, read as the reverse complement.
GGTGTCGCATGAAAAATGTGTTTTTTGTAAATTCATTCTAAGAAAAATCTTAAACCCGCAATACTAACAAAACACAAAATGCAAACCTTACAAAACCTTCTAGCACAAGTTTTCGATTAAATACTGTTTACTTCCACTGGAAACCATATCCTGTCGCTTCTGGTGAAATGATTGCTTTATTGGAATGTTTGCACCGGAAGTGAAATGTTGGTTTCCATTCTGTTATAGAATCAGATTATTAATTTTATATGAAGTAATGCAAAAGTATTATTAAAAAAATAATTGTGTGTCCCCTATGTTGGAAATATGCATCAAGTCTGTCAAGCTTTTTTTATTTAGAATTTCTCCTATTTCCCCCCCCCCCCCCCCCTACGAGATTATTTTGTTTTCTGAATATCATACTTGGGGTGGGGGTGTGGGTGTTATGTGTATTATAGAGTACTATTGAATTCGTAATTTCTTATATTTGCTAATTCTACAGTTTGTCTATTAGGAAAGTCTGAAATATTCTTTGCAATTATGACATCTATATTGCTAATAGTCAGGTAACACTATTTGAAAGTCCCTTTATGATATAGGATCTGGTCATTTTATACTCGTCTTTGTTTTATTCAAAAGGTACAAAAATAAGTGTGCAAAAACATTACATGTACTTATGACTGCTGCCGTGAGTAGTTTTTAATTACTTGCGAAAGATCCTTAAGAGAACTTGTCCTGTTTTTTGGTGTTTCAGCAGCAGTCTCAGATTTGAAGATTTCTCACCCAGTGAATCCCTGCCACAGACGTCTCACTCACTTCTCCATCCCATGAAATTGGATTCTCCACCAAACAGTAATAAGCCTCTGTCGTGGCTAAATGGTAATATTTCATTGTATGGTGCCAACATATTCCGCAACGCAGTACAATGTGGGAGAGAGGATGATAACCATGTATGACAAGTGTGCGTGGTGTGGGGGGGTGTATATGTGTGTGTAAAAAAATAAAAGGAAGGAGGGGAGGTGGAGTACAGAAAAGAAGGGGTAGGGTTGTGTCACATTGTGAAACAAAATAAAGCTTGGGGAAGATATCCATTTGCATTTCAATAATAAAACCATCTGAAGAACAAACCCGTTTTAAAGTATTGGAAATGGGGGTAGAGTAAATTGGGGAGACAAGGATGGATATATAGATATATCTATATATCTAATTTGCGCGGCTGTCCAGTGAAAATACATATATATCTCTCTCTCCATTTTTTATTTTTTTTAATTTAAAGTTCTCTGGATAGATTGCTGTCCATGTTATTTTGTTTGCTAAATTATGAATACGCAGGGACCAGTTTATAAGCATGTATGCCTATGGATGTGTGGGAATATAGTTACAGAAATGAATTCATATGTTGTCAAATCTGTGGTGCCTAGCAACTAGTTGTAAGAATAATTACTATTTGTTGCTTTATCAGGTGTACTTTTTTGTATGTATACTATATACAGTATAGATCTTGGGGTCTTGTTTACAGGAGCGAAATATTGATTTTTCAATAAACACCTTTTGACCAGTCCTGTGAGTGCTGATCCAGAACACTTTCTTCCATTAGTAGTGAATGTACATTTATTGCGTTGAGAACCATGTTACAATTCCAAATAGGACCTTTATCATGCATATATCTGATCAACGTTCTCTGCCTTATAAAACTGCTAATCCAAAAATGGGCCATAATGTGTCATTTGAATAATTAAATGTAATTATGCATTATTATTATTATTATATGGCTGTTACCACTTAATGTAGCAGAGTCCTTAGAGGACTAAATGTTTAGAACTTTTTCTTTTCTCCAGAAGAGGCGAAAAAGAATAGTTGCTTGCTTGCTTACTGCAAATAGACTGGTCCATTTTACCCTTTCCCACCCTCCGTCTCAGATTTTAGGTTTCCTGGAAAAAACATATCACCTTTAGACATGAATTTGACGCAATACAGTGAGCCATGGAGATCTGAAAACGTGAGTATGAGTGTTACTTTACTTAGCAGGAAGACAGGTGTTTTGTATATTGTGCTACCTGTGTCACTGGAAGAGGCCAGCATTGATATTGTAAATCTGAGCTGTTGTCTTTTTCCTACTGTCTTGTAGGGATACAAAAGGAGAAAATGGGGGAGCACAGGTTGAGGGGTAAATAGAAATAACAAATTGAAATCAGGTGTATTAGTCCCTGGAACAATAGACGTGGGGATGTTAGAGTGTATAGTACTATCAACACTTACACGGCCTTGTGCAAATGCTGTCGCATCAAGGTTCCTTTTGGTCTTCTCCTCCTCTATTGTGTTGTCTTTCTTCTTTTTCCGTCTATGCACTTCTACTCCTTGTTCTTTAATGCGGTATAACCCTCGGGATAAATGGATGAATAGATGAATAAAGGAAGGTAAAAGATAATAATATCAGAACTCTGACTCTAAATATATATAGAGAAGCAGAAAAGACTGCAGTCACTCACACGGACACATGTGAGTGCAGTCTTGGGGGAGGTTTCTTTATCTTCTGCAAGCACAGAAGTCCCTCAAGTGCAGACACTCTTGTTAAACTAAATAAACAGTGGGAATTGAAAGTTAAAAAATGATAACAGAATACTATTACTCACACGGCCAAGTGTGAGCACACACTTGGATTGGTTTCTTGGTACTCCTCCTGCGAGCTCCAAACAGTAGTCCTGGGGTAAAAAATTCCTGCCACAGGATGGTAGGGACGAAAATAAGTCTCTTACATTGGGTAAAAGGCCAAGGTCATTATTTAAAACTATTAAAACAATGAAGCAGTAAAACAAAAAAGTGCTAAGAACTAAAAGAGTTAGAAGCACTGTAAAACAAATAAACAGCCAGTCCTTAAGGAAGATAGTACAGGGCGCGTGGTGCGCAGCTATCGTGTCCGTGTCCGGATACAGTGCTGTGCCTCCGTTGTCCCACTCCGGACGGTGGCCGTGAAGGTTCAAAAAGCTAGGGGGTTTCGAGCTACGCGTTTCGCCCTTTCTTGGGCTTCCTCAGACTCCGTAGAACACTGTTTATTTAGTTTAATAAGAGTGTCTGCACTTGAGGGACTTCTGTGCTTGCAGAAGATAAAGAAACCTCCCCCAAGACTGCACTCACATGTGTCCGTGTGAGTGACTGCAGTCTTTTCTGCTTCTCTATATATATTTAGAGTCAGAGTTCTGATATTATTATTATCTTTTACCTTCCTTTATTCATCTATTCATTCATTTATCCTGAGGGTTATTATACCGCATTAAAAAACGAGGAGTAGAAGTGCATAGACGCAAAAAGAAGAAAGACAACACAAGAAAGGAGGAGAAGACCAAAAGAAACCTTGATGCGACAGCATTTGCACAAGGCCGTGTAAGTGTTTATAGTACTATACTCTCTAACATCCCCACGTCTATTGTTCCAGGGACTAATACACATGATTTCAATTTGTTATTTCTATTTACCCCTCAATCTTTGCTCCCCCATTTTCTCCTTTTGTATCCCTACACTACCAAGGGTCCTGGATAGATCCTTTTGGGGTTTTTTGAGTCACAGGAAGAGACCAAGAAGCAGAGGGAAACCTTATGAACTTCCAAGGTTGTAATTCCATATTTTTATTTCCCCACCCTTATCTCATTTAGAGGTAGCGCCCGGGTTTCTCTTTCTACCATTGTCCTACTGTCTTGTGCCTGCTTTGTGTACCTCAAGTAGAATACAAAGTTTGAGAGTCGGAAAATGGAAGTCGATTTTTCCATGGATTAGCACTTGGTGTGAAATCTTGTTACTTCCATCATGTACATGATTTTCAAGGTAGATCTGCAAAAACAAATGGTTACTGTATGTAAAACACCAGAGTGGACGCAATACATTATCGCTTCATTCTGATTCTGTAGGAAATGGGACTGAAGTAACAAGCATGCATACCAAGTAAATTTGGAGGTCATGTACTTACTTTTCAGTCGCCATGCACGATACTCCATCCATTTGTAGGTTTGGTCAGTAATTTATATGATTTTTTTGAACTGTCTAGAAAAGCTGGATTGCAGTTCATTTTGTAACTTTCTTAAAGCTTTTTCTTCTGAGGTAGGAGGTCGTTACATAGTAGACGAGGTTGAAAAAAGATATGTGTCCATCGAGTTCAACCTATGCTAAATTTAAACAGATACTTTATTCTATATCTATACTTATTGATCCAGAGGCAAACAAACAAAGATGACCCTTAAACCAGCGGTTCTCTTCTTGGAGTACCTTGACTTCCAGTGGCCCATAAAGACTTTAATGGGACTCCCTTAAACATGCTAAAGAATTATTTTTAAATATAGGTCCAGTATTTAAAAGAGGGAATAAATCATACGTATATATATATGCGCACGCGCACACACAGAAGTGGTCCGTAACATGGAAATGTTTCAAAACCAATATTGACTTTCTCCTCTATAGCTTGTCCCCCACTGCCCTTAACCCTTTCAGTCCCTGTGGGGCCGCAGCAACAGTGCCACGCTTCCTACAGCAAGTTGCAATCGTGATTAACCATCCGCGACCACATGATTGTGACTTCACCCGAGTGATGTGTTCAATTGAAGAGATGGGCCCTCCCCTGGAAAATGAACACGAAAGGAATGATGTTCCTGATGCATTATAGGGACCCAGGCGTGATATTGTTCAGGCCGTACAGCACAGAGAGGGGAAGCACACTCTAGTTGTTGGTTTTACGTTTAAAGTAGATGAGGGCAAGAGCCCACAAAGGGAACATGGCAGATCTGGCAAGTTTCTATATAGAGGCAATCCAATATTTTCTGCAGGCAGAGAGCAGGTATTCTGGAGGCAGGAATACTTGATGTCAATCCATTGAGAATATCTAGTTAAAGGTATCATTATATTTTTTTGGAGGGAGAAGAAAGGAACAGTTTCCTCTCCCCACCTATTATCAAGTTTTTAAATTATATATAGATATGTATATATATCTATATCAGCATTGTCTTATGTATACATTTTTTCTATATAACTATCCACAGTATTATCAACCCATACAGAGGACCTTTCTGCCGTTGGGATACTGCTTTACGTTTTTCAACACATTCCATGGCTGCTTGAGAATAAGATGCTGTTTCCATCATATCCCCAAAGAGGATGATGAAATGGTAAAAGCTTGATTCAAATATATATTCTTAATCCTCTGTGCTGCAGGGACCTGCCGCTATTGACTCTTATATTGTTCAGCACCAATGGCGTAAATATTCATAGCTTAACGTATATTTTTCTCACTGCTCATTTTAAAATCTGTTGTAGACAAACCAAAAACAAAAAAGAGGGATTGATATAAAAGATATGTTCCCCACAACCCCCTTTTTTTGGGGGGGGGATGTCAATATGCAGAGATCATAGTGCTCAACTCTTCCTGTTGACTTTTCTTGCCATATTTAGCGTGATCAGTGGATCCAGTAAATGACTCACAATATCCACTGAAGATATATTCCTTCTTCCCCTGTCCTCATTTGGCTCTGCTTTCTAGGCTTGCAATATTTCCCTTGAGAATGGATATATACGGATAACCTACTTTCTTCTATTGCATTGGTGTCCTTAGCATTGCTAAATGTAGCTGAAGATGTAGCTATTAAATGAATGGTTACACCTTAAAAATAAGATATAGCCTTAATATTCGAAATGAACCTTTTTTAAACATTTGAAAAACATTAAAGGCGCAATCCCGCCATCATTTAAAAAATATTATTTTACTTCATTTGAACTGGGGATTCTCTGGAACGGAGATGCTTTATTTATAGTTGATCCCTCATGGAGAATTCAATATGGCTGCAAATGTCGTCGATTAGAAAGCTACAAAGTGCAATAAAACAGGGAAAACATCTTGGATGGAAATGACCGTCTGTGCAGCCAACACACTAATTTAGCAAAAGTGATAACATTACTCCAAACCGGTAGTACAAAAGCTACTTACAATATCTCGATGAAAAGACTTTAGATGATCTATTGCTGAAGGTGGCAGAAACATCAGGTGAAAGGTCCAGTTTGGAACTGAAACGTTGCCCGTTTCTGCCACCTTCAGCAGCAAATTGTCTGAGACCTGAATGTGCTCACAATAATATTTTTATTTATTAGAACTAGATATTGATATATTTTTTTTGGGGGGGGGGTATTTAATTTCCTCCGTTTTTCTCAAGACATTGACATTGGTGAAAAGATTTCTGAATTAACTTTTTTTGTGTTTCTGGCCTTTCCTTACACGTTAGGTATGCATGAAGATAGTGCAGAAGCTTGTGAATGAAAATCACACAATGTTGTTGAAACGGGCAGGTATGTATAACCGACTCGTCGAGTCTTATTTATCGAGTGGTAGTAAGCCGTAGGATGTCTTAAGCTCTGTTTAGTAAATGGCCCTTGATTCTTTACAACTACCTGGAAACATTAATTTTCCCTGGCCATAGATGTCTAATTGCCAGAGAACAGATTGAACTGAATACAGTATATATGAAAAAAAATCAGAAGCGCATGCCCCATAGTGTATTACCGTTTAATACATTAACTAGGTTGGAGTAACAAATGCACACTCACAAACATTCGTGATAAAATCGCAGCTTGGAAAAACCTGACAACAGGTGGGTCTAGCTGCCGGCTGTCATGCAGGAGATCAGATTAAACACCTCGCCGCCTGGACCCCAGGCAAGTTTGACCTCCGTCCAGTCAGGATGTAGATTGAATAATCCAGTGACGCTGCAGGGAACTCCGCACCCGGCGTCGGATGTAAATTCACAATGCCGGCAAGCCGCTTAAAGCAAAAGTCCTGTGTATAGTCCGCAATTGGGGGCGGGGCTAAGCGCAGTACATCAGTCACATGGCTGCTAGAGCGTTCAATGAGGCCCTACTCGTTTCGTCTCATTGTAAGCGACTTCCTCAGGACCATATGCCATATGATCTCCTGTGGTCATATGTCCTAGTCGGCCAGATCGGTGAATCAAGATTGTTTAGCATAAGCGGGCGCAATGTTAGACCCCATGGCTGTGACTGACATCTGTAGGTAGAATGATCTCGAATTTAAAATAGCTTTTGTGTAAAATAAAGTGAATTCATAATAACAAAGTCAACAGGCTGATCAGAATGCACGTGTAGAGGGTTACCAGTAACTATTTTACAGACCTTTTTCATGGACTGCCTCCATGCCATCTTTGTTTGGAATGCACGTGTAGAGTCTAGCAATGTTCTTTGACTAAAAAAAAGCACTGAGCGGAATGGGGCCACAAAAATCCAGGTGATTGAGAAATTACATGGTATCCCTAAAATAACTGGGAAGAGATGTAATGTAAGGTTGCATAAAGAAATCTATGGACTGTGAAATTGGATGACTAAGGGACCCTCTAGCTGAAATCGGTCTCCCATGTGGTTGTGTAAGGGATTTGTGGATCTTTGATAAAGTATAAATAATGGGTCTAACCGGAAATTCTTGAGTGAGAAATGTGTAAGTAGTCATCAGTACAGCCATTTGTTAAGTCAAGGTTCAAGATGTTATCAATTTCGGTTTTGAATTAAATGTAGGGGTCTCTAGCTGGTGGCTGATCGCTCCAAGTTGGCACATTACTTCATTTCGTAATTCCAGTATAGTTCTATATGACTATTGCTCCACCCTTATCAGCAAACCTAATAATCTGTTTGTTAGAGGCAATACTTTTAATTGCCTGTCTTTCTGCTGTGGTAATATATGAATGTGACTGCAAATCCCTGACACTTTTACTGGACAACCATTGAAAAGTGGAGATAGATGTTGGTATTGATGGGGTCAAAATCACTTTTTAGCCTTAACGGGTTCTGTGTTACTGCGCTATTTTTAAATTTCAAGAAATCTTTCATCTTAAAATTGTGGTGCATTTTAAATTATTAGATGTCTGTCATATATGTAGAAGGTGAAAAAGTGGGAATAAACAAAAGGCTTTTTTTTGTAGACGCAAAACTAATGAGGTTGTGTAGTCTGGCAAATAAAAACTACTGTCTCCTCTATCGTGGAGGGGGTGATGTGATCTGGTGTTGGCTGCAACGCTTGCCCTGGTGCGGTTTTCCCTTGGTTTAGGCTCCATGACCTGATTTGGACCTTTAAAAAAAAAGTTTAGTGACTCCCTGGAAATGGAATCCGTGTAATCGGAATCATTGCCTGTTATAGTTGGGCTAAAGGCAGTGTGGTTTCTGGGACGTCTGTATTGTTGTCGTGGATCCTGAATTCCTTAGACTCTGCAATATACGGAATGCTTCTTGTAATCTTTAGTGACTTTGGAAAGTTTGCCCTTTTGAACACTAAGTTCTCCCTATATTTATTAATCTAATCAATTGGTCTGTGAAGCCTATCTTGTGTGTCTGGGAAAGGGAGTCTAGATGTTGGACCTTAAAAGTGGAGAGTGTTTAAACGTCAGCAAGTTCCTTTCTCACTTCCTCGACAACTAAAATAATCCATCTAGCATTTTTTGAGGACCCCACACCAGTGATGGAAGAACTCAGGATTCTAGCGTCCAGTGGCCGAGTTGTTGTTTATTCTGAAGCCCCTCGGGATCCTACATTCCTTGTTATATTCTGACAGGGTGACGCCATGTAGATTGAGGTTCACCTCATGTTTCTGTAGATGCAGGAGTCCGTCGGATTTAGCAGAACCGAAGGTTTCTTAAAAAGAATCTTTAAAAATCATTGTGTTGGCGTCGCAATCAGAGTGTGTGACAATCTCTGCATGGTTGAGATGTAATCCAGCTCTATAAGCAAAACCTTACATGCTAAGTGTAGGTGGTAAGAAGAAATATTTGGTTCATTAGTCAAACGTATATAAGGGGAAAAAATTGCTGGTCCCAGCGGGAGCAGACAAAGTCCAGGTGCGCCTAACACATTAAACCCAAGCAAAGAGAGTGTATCGATCAATAAAGCACAGAAGTCAGGCACACAATGAATAAAGTAATCCAGAGGTCTGGATAGGGTGCTGCTGCTATAGTACTTAAGAGAGCACAAACTTGCAATAAATGTTACTTAAATCCTCAACGTTTCAGCTACCCAGCAGAGCCTTTTTCAAGATAAATTTAGAAGGCACACAGTGAAGACTTCTACACCACTACAAATAAGTGAAAAAACGTATAACTGAAGATGATGGAGAATTTAACTGATATGGTGATGACCACCATTAAAGATAAAAGCTTAAAGAAGACAAAGAAGCGAATTATGGTTGGGAAGATGCAAATCATTCCACTCAAACAAGATGATTGATCAACAATATAACACTGCACTTATCATAGAGAGTTGAGGACAAGCAAGAAGAAGCCACCAATGATGTACCATTCGTCCTTCCAGATGAAATGGCAAAATCAATCAAATCCATGAATAATGTAGCCAAACCTGACCACCATTTTGCAAAGGAATGGATACTCTCTTACCAGATTATATGTAACTCCAGCACTAGATCAGACACAAGCAATAGAGTGGCTCTAGGGTCCTACCACACATGAATGAAACTGTTACTCAACAGCAGTGGTACTGCGCCCCCAACAACTCATTACATAATGAGGTCTAAAGCAAAGTCAAAAGCACACAAGAATTGTCCCCTAATATGTAATCTACTCCATATTCTCTCGTGATTACCTCCAGGGATAGGGACATTTTACTTGTATAGCTTATTCCCAGTACAAAACAGAATGAAGACTGCAGCACATACTGGTCTTTCTACTAGCTTTTATTAACATCACACTCTACTATCGTAGCTAACCTTGCTACAACCCCTACGACAAACTGTGACTAAACCCAAAGGTGTTATACTGAGATCTTCTAGCTACACAGCAGATACCAACACCCACCGAAGTTCAGTGTCATACTCTTTAGCTCCCTGGACTATTTTAAATGTGTCTTGTTCCCTTTTTTTTTGTACCCACATTTTTTAGTTATTTATCAATTAAAATGTAAGTTTTAAAACATTTCACAATCCATGTCACGAGTGCAAACCTGCAGCGCTTGCCCTCCTGTGCCACCACTAAACTGAACCTTACTGCATGCACCTTGACATCTAATGATAACATATCTATCAAGCTGAGCAGGAGACTTGCTCCGAATATTGCATGAGGTCTAGAAAGACAATAGATTGAGTCTATATTATAGGTAAACACAAGCCTTAAGTTATTATTATTGAAGTGCGAAAATAAATTGACAAGATCCTCACTGTCCAAGCCAAATAATCAGTCTATTAAACGGCCATAGTACACCAAACCTGCCCCCATGGATTGCTGGACCAAACTTGTTGGTCCTCCCAGTAGCCCATGAATACGTTGGCATAGCTGGGGTCGAATCTGTTCCCAGTGGCTGTTTCACATAAAACAGTTCCTGAAATGAAAAATAATTTGATGCTGTCTTAATAGAAACTGCCTCTAAAGAGGGGGCAATGTGTCACCCTTATCCGTTAAGTACCCAATGAGTTCAATCCCCTTAACATGGTCTATGCAAGTATATAAGGCCTGCACATCGTGTGTAGCCCAATGGTGTGATGGTTTCCACCTAATCCCAGAAATCGAGTCGAGGAAATGTAACGTGTCCCCAATATGGGATCTCAACGAGAGCGCCAGAGGTTGTATGTCATGGTCAAGATACTGGAACAAGCCAAACCTCATCGACCCGATCCCCGATACGATGAGTCTCCTTGGTGGATTAAGGAGACTTTTGTGCACTTTAGGGAGGGGGTAACAGATTGGCACCTTTTTGTATATGAAATGGACAGGAATTTATACTCCTGCTCAGATGTTCCATCACCTGTAGATCTAGATGTGTATTATACATTTTCTGATATTTTTCAGTAGGATCCAGAACCTGAGTTTCTATATTCGGGAGTTCTTGATGTATTGTTTTTAATGCTCAAAAGAACTTCTTGTACGCTTTTGAATTTGAAGGGCTTTTATTGTTTGATAGCTTTTGATACTGCTGATAATGTCTACACTATTTGTTGTTTCTTTCCTGAGACCACCAAACTTAAAAGACCACTTGAGACATCATATACTGTACCACTTTGCTACTGATTGATTTCCTGATTTTACCACTCCATTGTGAGTAGAACTATGGGAGGTTACTCATTTTTGAACAACCAGTTGCTTTTTTTCTACTCGCAGTTAACATTTAACCTTCTTCATAGAACAGTGTTCAGTTTAACCACTACAGCTTTATACCTTTGAATAAAAATAGTTAGTTTGAAAAAAATGTGCATACATTTTGTAATTCAACAACATGTGACATTATTGTTAGGGGATGAATACTTCTGCAAACCTGGTGTGTGTGTGTGTGTGTGTGTGTGTGTGTGTGTGTGTGTGTGTGTGTATACACACATACACATATACACATATACACACACATACATACGCAATATCCCAAAGGTAGTCTTCCTATTGAACTATTGAACAATGGATCATATGGGATATTGTTTGGACATGTATATGTGTATACATACATGTGTATATGTGTATCTGTCAAAATGCATATTTTGTACTGACAATCATTACAGTTTAGTTTTATTGAGTTGTCTGTGTTCACTTGCCTTTTAGTAATGTCATCGCCCAGATGGACTGGTTTATGAATACAATATCTTGCTCTGATCAGACTGTCCTTATTTTAGTACACCCTGTTGTTCAGTATAGGTAGTCCTCGTTTTCCGATGTTTCGCTTTCCGTCGGGTGCGTTTTCATACGGCCCACAATGTAGTAAAAAAACTCATTATCCGCCGTAGTTTTCGCGCATCCAACAGAAACTGCCGCCGGGTTAACATAGGTCCCGCTTTCCGACTTTCCCGTATCCGAAGCGGGTTTGCGAGACGCATTATGCCAGAAAAGCGATGACTCCCTGTAATGCACAGGGACACACACACAGTTAGTAGTTGTGTTGTTGCAATAACCTTCTATCCAAAAGGGAGACTTATTTTTTTAGATCTTTTTCAAACATTTGTTTCAATGATTTTGTGATTTTGGGAATAATTTCCTTAATGAATGTGATTCCTGTGAGCCAATTTTTTCTGTTCCCCATGACAGTGGGCACTGTAGGTTTATGTCCATCCTTAGCTTGAATAGGACAGGAAATTGAATCCTGGAGGTAGTACCATACAAGGTCCCTCCTACCTGCAGGATGGTCTTTTTCCTGTCCTACAGCGAGTAGTGTTTTTTATTTTGTTAAAGGACACACCAGACTGCAGCACGTGCAGTTAATCCAGGGAGTTGTCAGCCTCTATACTCCTGCAGCTCCGACGTATAAGCACTGTGGGGAGCTGCTGTTCTGAGGCCCATGCAACTCAGCAGATTGCGAATGCGTCTCAGTACGCAACGGGGACATGGATGTCATGGCGTCCCCCGTGGTTTTGTAGTACGCGCTGTCTTCTTGCGCGTGCTCCCACATGCAGACACAAGCACGGTGGAGCAGAGTTGCCTTCAGGGCTTTGGGCTAATTGACCATGTCAGAGAGGCGATGGAGAGATGGCCTCAGAAAATTTGCAAGAAGTTGAAAAGACTGCAGAAATCGGCATCCAGCAGATGGTCGCTGCCTAACAGGGCGAGTCCTTCATTTAGCGGAAACAACTAAAGAGGGTTAATTATGCAGGACTAAATGCATGTTTTTTTGTCACCATACATCCTCTGTGATTTTCTAAAAAAGCTACATTGTGTCCAGCATGTGATAAACCTGCATTAGTAGCTGAGAAACTATGTGGGCATTGTCTTAAAGCAGCAGCAGCAGTAGCAGCAGCAGCAGGAGATCCAAATGACCAGGTGAATACTTTTGTCATGGATGAAAGATACAGTAACTCAGTGAGTGAGCAGTACAACTAGACCAACACAAAAGCGATCAAGATCTCAAACCAGTTTGGATAAAGTGATGGAGTCCTCATCTGACGAATCAGATATACAATATCAGCATTTCTCTGAAGCAGAATACGGCGATTCCTCAGACCAAGAGATTCAAACAGACGAATCAGAATTCAATCTACAAATGGTGGAAACTCTAATAAAAGCAATGAGGGAAACATTGGAGTTGGAGGATATAGAAGATAAGTCAGAGAGCAGATACATTATTTGGGGGAAACCAAAGAAAGACCAGGTGTTTTGCATTCCATCAAGTGATTTAAGGATACAGTATAAGCTTGTGATTCCCAAGAAGTTCAACAAAATGTATCCTTTTGGATAAAAGGGCATGAAATTCAGGGTAGTAACTCGGAAAATTGATGCAGCAATATCTCGAGTTACAAGGAAGACCACCCTGCCAGTTGATGCAGCATCATTCAGGTATGTGATGGATAGCGTTCTGAGGAAATCCTATCTGCGGCAGGAACAGCGTGAAAACCTGCGATATCCACAATGTTTGCATCAAGTGCTATACGCCAATGGATCTCTAATTTTGAGGAAGCATTAGAGAAAGGAGTCTAGTGAGCTTCAATTCTAAAAGCTTTATCAGAGATCAAGTGGGCCGCTGACTACATTGCTGAAGCTTAACTAGATGCAGCCAGATCAATGGCATATTCTGTAACCGCAAGATGAGCTTTGTGGCTCATGCAGTGGATGGCGAATTTGGCATCTAAGAACAGTTTGTGTAATTTACCTTTTGAGGGAGAATTCCTTTTTGTGGATTCAAATTATATCCAAAGCATCAAGAGGTAAAAGTACTTTTTTGCATCAAGAAAGAACAGAGTGTTTTTTTTATTCCTCATCTCGTCAATCAAAGAGCACACAATATAGAGAAGCAAGGTCACACTGTCTGGGAAGACCATTTTCGAGAGACACTTCTTGGCAAGACAGACAAGACAATCTTTTATTTTTTTGTGGCTTGAGAGGGAGAGCTGCATTTGCCAGAGGGAAGTTTGCATGAAGGTCAACGAGCCCATCGGTCTCCAGTTGGGGGAAGATTGAGTTCACGCAGCCCTGAATTGGATTAATCAATGGAAGACAGGTGGGTACTTCAGATCCTTTTGTACGACTACCACCTTTAGTACAAGAAAATTCCAAGGAAAAATATATTCTTAACATCAAGATGTCCCCTGACATAAGAGATCAAGGGAATGAGTATCATTCTTAAAGACTTGTTGCAAGAAAAGGTAATAAGAAAGGTGCCTTAAGATCAGAGGAAAAAAGTAGTTTATTCCAGAATCTTTTGGTAAAAAGTAAGACCTTACGATTGGATGATATCAATAGATCTCACAGGCGCCTACTTGCACATTCCTGTAGCAAAGAAACATTAGAGCAGGGGTGGGCAAGCTATTTTTCAATGTAGCCACAGGTGTGGCGAATTAGAAGTGAAAATAGCCACACCATGTAAAAATTGAGGTATTATGTTGCGCATGCGAAAATGTGTTATTTCTCCTCTGCTTGTCCCCTCAGCACTAGCGCCGCTGCTGACGGCGTACTCGCGCTTGCCAGGGGGATGGGAGGGGACTCGCGCTTTCTGCCACGCTTCCTATTACAATGGGAAACAACAAGTCGTTACTCAATTCGCCACACTTTGACTGCCAATTAACTAGTTAAATTTATTAGGGGCCTCTGAATAGGAAAGTGCTTGTCAACCAAGTGTTTTCTTTACCCTGTGCATATTTTGTCCTCATCAGAGAGATGATAAGGGGAGAGGGGGCTGTGTGTGACTTTGCAAGTACTTGCTGTGCACACAGTAACAACAGACAAATGGGAAACGAAATCAACCCCAAGTATTAGCTCATAATGTTTTTAAATTAATCCTTATTGGTGTCAGATTTGGGTAAAAAAAAAACATCAATCACCTAGGTTTAACCCTTAAAACATGTAACTGGAAAGTTGCAGATGGCATGTCTTCAGGGTGGTGTCTTAACACTGATGTTCTCTGCCTGGTAATTCTTCATCCACAGTCATCCTCCTAATTTAAATTGTTGGTTTTACCTACTGTGGATTGACTGTTGCCACATTTAAGGCTCTCTAAGACCTGTATTGTCTGCTATGGTTCTTCCCCTGGCTATCAAGTAATCTGTATTTAGGTTTCAGTTTACCATGTGGTAATGTCTTCCCTGTGACTGCAATACCTGCATCAAACATACTGCAGTTCACTCTTTACATATCAGTTTGTCTTGTGCTTTAAACCTGCTTTTGTCACTGGGCTACGTTCTCAGACTGCTGGTACTATCTCTCCTGGTTGATTTACTTTATGACTTGCTGGAAAAAGATATGCTTACTGCAGAAGGTGCAGCAACGTGCCTGGTATTTACACAGCTAGCAGCTGTCTCATTCACAGAATCACGCTTGCTGGGAGGGAGAGGAGACATCTTGTATAATGTTACTGCCGCTTTAAATACTAATGCAGGAGGCTATAGTAACAACACATGGTTCGTGTTGTTGACTGCCGGTGTGTCAGCAGGAACCCGTAGGTGCCAAATGACTATCTCTTGTCTGAAGGTACAGAATACAGAGAAATGAATCTCCCGATGGGTGCTACAAAAATCCTGAGTAGATGGGTGCAATATAGCATCTGGGTGGGACATAAATTATATGCAAACCCCCAATGACTGTGTATTTGAGGAAAACATGGCTCACTATATAACCTAATTAAAATAGACCTGTATTGGATGAAGGGGTATCTAGCTAAGAAATATGGAAGTGAGCCTACATATGGTAGACCAACCCCATAGATCAGGCTAAAGGAACCCCCAGGTCTGTAAGTATAGAGCCCTATGGAAACCTCAAAATAAACACAGTAACATAATATATAGGGCAAGGAGAAGGAGTAAACTCACATGAAATCTCCTTAGAGGTCCTCAGTACCCAGGAATGGCGTGCGTCGATCCAGCAAACAATACAGCAACAAAAAAGAGAAAAAAGATGGCGCACTGCAAAATAATGAGGGACTGGAGGCAAAAAATATAAAAATATAAAAATGCTTTAATTAAGATGCATAATAGCCTAAGCTAAGGTGAACAAAAAAAGAAAAAGGTATCCCTAACGCGTTTCACGCCATAGGGGTGCTTTATCAAAGGGTATTATCCATTAGCAAGTGCTTACCTTATGTAGTCACTCGAACACGGAAGTAAATTCGTGCCAAAACCATCATGACGTCAGATGGTAAGAGACTGTGGTGGAGGAGCTATGGAAGCTCTGAAGGGTAAAAATACTTCCATGTTCGAATGCAAAACAAGGAAGTCATGAGCATACACAGAATACAGTTGACTATAAGATGATCTAAAGGGACAGAACATCATATATTAAAACAAGAAAAAGAAAGAATCTTTACAGCAATAGTACCGTGGTAAAGTATATAGCCAAACAAGGAGGAGAAAAGTGAGGATTAATTTCAGTAGTCTTCCCATCATGGGCAGAAGGCTGTCACAAATATGACAGCCATACATATACCAGGATCACAAAACACGACGGCAGATTATCTCAGCCGCAACAAAGTTCACCCTGGAGAATTGGGCCTTAGACAGCCACTGTCTCGTAAAATATTTGAAGCGTTGGGGTCAACCCAAAGTAGACCTGATGGCCACAGACCACAACAAAAAGGTTGACTGTTAATGCATGAGTTGATTTAATTCCTGTGCAATGCAGGCAGATGCTCTCCACTTCAAATGGCAGTTCAAACTGGCATATCTCTCTCCTCCAATCTCATTGCGAAAGTATTGAGGAAAATAAATATCGACCAAGCAGAGGTGACACACCAAGACACGATGCAATTAATTTAATGCAAAAAAGTAAATTAATGACTGAGCACCGTCAAAAACATCCCGCCCATCTAATAAACACCGCAATAGACGCTCCGTGGCATTTACAGTGTCCGGTTGCTACATCAAGGCCCAGTGAAACATCCAAATAGCAGACCATTAGCTCTGGTGGCTTGGAGATTGAGTTAAAAGTTCTAAGAGACAGAGGATGTTCAGATAGGACAATGCAGACTCTTTTGGACGCACGGATAAAGACGATATCGACTGTACTACAGAATTTGGCTTTGTTTCAGGGACTGGTGTGTAAAACAGAAACACAAGTTCTTCTCGCCAATCTCCATGACATTGGTAGAGTTTCTGCAAGAAAGATTTGACAGAGGACTCAGTCAGAGTTCATTAAAAGTGCAAGTATCAGCATTATCCACACTAGTAGAGAGTACTTTTAACAGCTGAAAGACTCCTCATTCGTTTCTTTCAAGTAGTCAAAAGATTAAGACCACAAATCAGGAGTAGAGTTTTGTCATGGGACCTCTCGCTGGTTTTGGATGCTCTGACTACTATGCATCCTTTTGAACCTGTACATCAAATATCTTTGAAGCTATTGTCAGGAAAGATGGTGTTCCTCATAGCCATAACGTCCGCAAGGAGAGTGGGAGAGTAACAAGCTCTATCTTGCAAAGAGCCGTTCCTTATCATTCACCAGGATAAGGCAATCATGCAACCAGTTTTGGAAAAAAATGGTATTTCAATTTCATCTTAACCAAGAAAATGTAATTACCTCATTCTGCCCAAAACTAGGGAATAAGAAAGATGTAGTATTACACAATCTCGATGTGGTGAGGTGTTTGAAAACCTATAGCAACCGGGTGCAGGTATCAGAAAGTCAGGCTGTTTATTGTCCCAGGTGGACACAGGACTGGGCAAGCCGCGTTCAAGGTAGCAATATCCAGATGGACTGTGTCATGCATAAGGAAAGCATATGTATTGTATTGTATGTCTTTATTTATATAGCGCCATTAAAGTACATAGCGCTTCACAGTAGTAATACACGTGGTAATCAAATAAATAACAAATCATAGGAATAAGTGCTTTAGACATAAAAGTAACATTAAGGAAGAGGAATCCCTACCCCGAGGAGCTTACAGTCTAATTGGTAGGTAGGGAGAACGTACAGAGACAGTAGGAGGGAATTCTGGTAAGTGCGTCTGCAGGGGTCCAAGCTTTATGTATCATGTGTTCAGAATGTTCACAGTGCTATTCATATGCTTCTTTAAGCAAGTGTGTCTTAAGGTGGGTCTTAAAGGTGGATAGAGAGGGTGCTAGTCGGGTACTGAGGGGAAGGGCATTCCAGAGGTGTGGGGCATATGAACACAAAGGAGAAAATCCACCTTTATGTCTAACTTCAACAAGGCAAGTAATGTGAATGCTGCACACCTTAGAAAAAAGAATATAAGTGATACAATTACCGGTGCTCCTATGTTTGAACGAAAGCCTGTTTCCAGTCCTGGATCAGTGAGAGAGGGAACACAGGGCACAACGGATTTGAACTCCAAACTCATTTATTGAGCCAAACACACAAGGTTTCGACCGTCAAGGTCTTTATCAAGTGACATAGTGGCATAACATGCATTCCCAACAACAACATTTAATAGCACCACAATCCCCATAATGCAATATGTCCAATTAGCAAATGATAGAAAACATGTGATACATATCTCCATTCCTCCAATGTCCTTCCTTCTGAAGTAATCATTAACTTCCTTCAGCTGCCTCATGAGTCATTGATCACAATGCTGCGTCCACCTCCGATGATGTCATCCTCCTGGGTCCTGTGTGTTGAAGCATCTTCATCCAGCATCGTGTCTCCATGAATTGCGCATGCGCGGTCCTTCCGGCGTCCATATTTAGTGATGTCATCATTCTTGGCCTTTAGCATTGGAACGCATGCCGCACGGTGCTTTTCACCATCGCGCATGCGCAGTCCGTCCAAATATGCCGATTTCAGCCAGTTGAATTCTCCACTTAATACATAACGATTCCAGCTGCATCGCACCCACTGTGCACGCGTTGTGTGGATCTCCAGGACAATCACATCATCCTCATTGTGGTCATCATCTTCTTTTGTGTCCCTTGTAGTGTCAAAATCTTCTGTCTTCATAGTTCCTGCAGCATTATTGCTATCTTTGTCATGAGGCATATAATGGGGAAGAAAAGAAGGGTATGTAAGCACAACTAATGATGGGCATACTGCAGAATATAAACCCTACCGTTTCAAGTGCAATACTAATAAAGATTTATAAAATTTAAAAATGGTATGTCTCATTTGTCTAGGAGGTTTATAGAAATATTTTCATAATCCCAGAGATATACTGAACTTCTGGGATTATGAAGCCAGCACCCTGAACGAGGCCTAAGGCCAGGGAAAGCACCGCTTTCCCTGAGCCTCGGCACGCCTCCGCACTCTTTTTAATCACTATGTCCCAGGCCTTACACTTGACTGTTAATAGGATTTCAATGTTCCCATTTTTATTAAAAAGTTTAGAAAATAATAGTATTTTTTTTATCACCCACATTTACCATGTATAGTTACCAAGCCTGGAACTGTTTAAATCGTTTAAATGGGCACTTTATTGGGTAATTAGACTGAGTGCCGATCGAGGCACTGTCACAGGGAAACCCCTATCTACCTCAATGTGATAATGCCCTGATTGGCACTTATCACAGTTTAACATAATAAAGAGGTTGTTCGTTACTTTTGCAGCTTTTTCCTTCTATGCTTTAAACCTTTAAGCTGCAGCATCTACCCGGGACATTTTTTGCACAGACTTTTCCCCTGTCATTGTTAATGTACAGTCAATAATTTAAAACATTTTGATGGCATTTCCGATTTTTTTCCCCCCCACACAATTTGAAAATGTTTACAGAAAAAGATAACCGTGGACAAAGTAGAGACTGACCTTTGCAGTAACTTTCAATGTCACTTTGTCCCTTCCAGTTTGGATATTTGCAAATTACTACAGATCCTATTCGCCTGGAGTGCATTATGATGCAGAAGTACAGACTAACCTCCTCAATTCGATGCTTAATCGGGGTCTCTGGCAAGAAATATTTAACTTTTTGCACACTGGTGTTGTTCTTAAAGTGTTGGTAAGTTTCCTTCAACAGCAACTATCATAATTTGCCCACGTCAGCTGCCTTAGGTGACCATTCACCCCTCCTTCCCTACATTTTTCCTTACACACCTTACACAGCGTGAGATTGTTAGACAAAGTCACTTCTCTTGACCTGGTGTTACCAACTCAGGAGCAGCATAACTGTTACAAAATCTAATACGTACATTTGGGAGCATAAGGTTAAAGCTCTAGACTTGGGTCACGTTTCATATCAGCAAATCATACACCTGTTCCTAAACCTTAATGCAGTATGTCGACATGGGTGATAGGCAGACATGCTATTTACCCCCAAGTGACGCAGCTTTGGTGCATTCTTGCCTGTTTTTAAACTCTAGTACATTGCAATAACGTATCATTTAATTTGACTTTACTGGTCCAGCCCATTGTCCTACCTGCAAAGGCTAGCAAGCACAGACGGTGAATTTTATGTCTAGGTTGGTGCCCTGTTTCCTTACACAAAGCGCAAGAGGACAGCGAAATGTTTTGTAGAGAAATAAATGTACTCTTTATGATGAAATATCAACCTTAAATATTTGAGCCTTACTCTATTTTCAGCCATCGGCGGAGGTGGTCATCAAATTGTTTGAACACATTGCATCTGCAGGCTTAAGAATGTCAGTGCCCAGTTTAGTGACCATATTCTGCAAGGTATGACCATCACATTTACTGACCCTTTGTATAACCCTTCTACTGCCAGATGTGTCTACAGCAGTTCACTCGCAACGCTTTGTCTGTGACCGTGCCATCAATATATATTAACTTCCACAGTGCTGGAGGTCTTCTGCTGCGTGGCTGGTACTTGCAGTCATGTAAACTCTCCTGGAACAATCGCATGTCCAAGCGCTGGATGGCAGAAATGCCTGATGCGCCCCAAGAAAACTATCAAGTGCCTATTACATACCTGTTATGTCATAAAGGTCTCTGGCGTGCCAGGGCCCATGCCATACACAGTACAACATAAGGGCGTCGCTTAATTCACTTTCCCACTTGAAAATTGCATTTCTCTTGATCATTGTAATCTCTTCAAAGGAAGTGTGTTACGTGCAGCCCATCAATACATAAAATATATTACAGTAATAGAGATATCCACTTACATTTACAATAAAATCTTTTAAGCCTATACAGTACGGCTTATTCCACAAGGATGCCAGTGTTGTCCTGTAGGTTTAAATGTTTTATTTTAATTGTCGGTGCATATTTTTATTGTGATCAATTTGACATATTACATTTCTTTTTCGCAGTTATTCTATAGCATATCTGTTGAATTTTTGTTTTTGAACAGTTTGTAGAAGCTGGAATGAAACTGAAGCCGGGACAAAGTAACTGTATAATATCGGCGATGAACACGCTCCAGCCGTCACAAAAAGATATCAATATGATTTTAGCCATGAAATCAAGGTGAGTGTAATAGATCGATAGCTGTAGATATGTATACATATAATTTATTTATTTATGTACACATTGTTTTTGCTCAAACATTCTAACAAAAGTAAAAAAGAACAGGGATAGACAGCACTCAAAACTTAGATCTGAAAGATAATATGCAGGGTGCACACGGGAACAAGGAGGGCCCTATTTCCTCCAAACTATAAATGAAGAAAGAGGGGGGAGTTCCCAGCACTCACTGACGAGTAGAGTTAAAGGAGATCAAATGGAGGATATGCCAAAAAGTATTTCATGAATGGATAAATCAAATGAAGCAAAAAGTACACAACTTGGATCACGCCACACACACAAACAAAATCTCAATAAGGCAAAAAGGCAACTCACGGTGAATGGGGAAAGGGAGATAATACAGGGATGGAGAAGGGAAACCATAAAGGGGCAGCGGAAAAGGTATGGTGGTAAAGGAAAAAACAGGGATAATAGGGGGGCAACATTTCAGGGCGATGGCCCGTTCTCAGAGGTCCAAATGACCAGTGGTACTTCCCTTCAACCCTGTGTAAAGATGCACAACTCCCTAAAAAAGTTAAAGTATCAATACCATAGGAAGCCCTATAGTGAATGAGTGACCAAATCACCAAAGCTCCTAATGAGAAGTCTGATCAGAGCAATCAATATGCCAATAAATGTGCCCAAGGCAATTGTCCAAAGCGTTCAGCAATAGGGGAGGAAACATAGGTTATGCTGTATACTGCACTTAGTTCAGATGCACTTAGTTCAGCCAGTGAGTCTACACATCCCTTCCCCTCTGTGAATGGTATGGAGAGTAGTGTGCACATGAGGCAGGAGAGAGTACAAAGAAAGAGGAGACAGATGAGATGAGTAGGAGAGGTGGGCGTGTATTGTGTACAGAAAGGAACACACAGGAAGGCAGGGAGTGCAGTGAGAGGGTAGGAGAAATTGCAAAGAGGAGTAGGTCTTGATGGATGAGAGAGTACGGTGGGGAAGAGGGGACAAGAGACAGCAAAGCATTACAGACAGCGAGGAGTGGAGACAGAGGGATGAAAGGAGGAGGGAATGGAGAGCAGTGTGTGCACTTGGGGCAGGAGGGAGTGCAAAGAGGGGAGGAGAGACAGCAAGGTGAGTAAGAGGAGGAAACAGACAGCAAGGAGAGGAGGAGACAGATGAGATAAGTAGGCGAAGAGGGAGTGACTCCTAAGGCGAGGAGGAGAGAGGCTGTGGAAGAGGGGACGAGACAAAGCAAGGCATTACAGGGAGGGGTGAAAACAAAGAGTAATGTTTAATTAATAACCTTTAAGATATTTAAGTATGTTACGCCGGGTACAGCAAGTAATTGATATTTCTTCTGTCGTCTATGGCAGTTGTGAATGCGTTAATCCCTGCATCCTGCTGAAGTAGGACAAGAATTTCTTAGCCGCTATAAAAGGAGGCTTTAAGTGGACGTATACACGTTTCTCCTGATGATTTTTCTTTTTGTTTTGCGATATATTTTCTCGGGGCCACTCATGCCTCCCTGGTTTGTGTGGGGATCCTCCCTCCCTCTCCCCCACCCCCCAATCATCTTACCAATAGATTTTCTGCTTTCTAGCCGCTGCTTAAATCCAGCAAGCAGCTATACGCAGTCCTGTCAGTGCTGGAAGGCGTCCTCCCCTGGGGTCCGTCATGGCAGATCCGCATGGTACAGGATCTAGTCTGGGGGCGTTGACGGAGTGCAGTAACATCACAGAAGGTGCATCGGGCGCTATTACAGAGCTCTCCTAAAGGGCACAAAAAAGTGACTTTCGTTTCTCTGGTGCATTTTTGGGGTTGTCCCCACCAAGGAGGAAGATGGATCTGGACCCCGGGTATTTAAAGAGGGTGTTTTTACCTATTTTTTCCTCTTGTTTCCCGGTGGCTACTGGGTTAGTAGTACGTGCGCCCCTTCTGCTGTTTGAAAGAGCCAGAAAGCTGAGCAACCTCTGCAGGAAGCGCAAGTTGTGAAGCCTAGAAATGCAATCTCCAAATACTGTGCAGACTGCGATGCCAAGCTACCAGCTACTTGCCCAAAAAGGTCTACAGGCTGATAGCTTGGTTGATTTATTCACAACGGTATTCAAAACAAAGTGTTTTGGAGTGTGGAGAATGTTCTTCGTCAGAGGGTACCCAAGTGGACGTGGGGCCCTTCAAGATAGACTATAGACAAGCGCATTAAGAATGAGGACAACATTGAATATTGAGATGAACTAGGGGTCCTGGATAAGGCCTTTTTGGGCCTGAAAAAGTAAAGTACAACTTTCCCAGTCCACAGTTCTAACAAGGATATTGTGAGGACGGAGTGGGCATCGCTGGATAAAAGAACAGCGATGACCAAGAAATTTGTGAGAATGTTCCCTTCATTGAGAAAGATTGCAGTTGCTGGGGAATACTGCCAAAAGTGGACGCAGCGATCGCCAAGATTGCGAGGAACACAACGAATCACTTAGAGTAGTGTTTTTCAATCAGGGGAAGGGGAAAAAAGTGTACTAATGTACACGCACCTATGTGCATTGGGGATGCGCTAGGTGGACGTTAGATGATGGTCTGTGATGGTCCTAAAAATGATTAATATGGTAAATTAATGTCAATAGATGTATTTAAATTGGTTGTACGAATGACACCGCTAAAAGGTCAAACAATTAACCATAATGCCAGATACAATAAGTAGATAATGAATATTTAAAAAAGATGAAAAGCTGTGCAAAAAAAATGTGTAACCACTGATAGTTGTGTCCCTGTAGATACCGACTCAAAGCTTGAATGGTAAGGGAATACACTCTGTGGTTAAACAGAGTCCTCTTGAGTGTTTAATAAAGTCCTCGGGAGAAGTTAACCGATGCTGCCCCAGATGATAGGATATCACTCCTCTTCAGTAAAGAAACCTCAAAAAAAGATAAAATAGTGGGTGCAAACCATTTAAAATACTTTTATAAAATGTAATGAAAATAATAATATACAATTCATAACTGTGCACTCAAACAACAAAAGGTATATTCGCGTGTTAGAAACTCTCTAGTCTCTCCTCCTGCATTCACCGTGAGCTGGATTCCAAATGCCTTGAGGACTGTCTTTCCCGGATAACCACTGGACTTTGTGTTCTACGAGTTGAGACACTGCACCGATTGTAGGCTGCAGACCCCTGCTTGCTAGCATTGGTCGCAGCTCTGCTCCGCGACTGCCCCTCTCTGCCAACCGGCATCTTCAGTGTTGCAGTATCCTCCCGGATCTGGCGTCACTTGATCCGGAAGTGATATATCCTCTGCAATGCTCCAGCTTCCCAGATTCGGAGACCATTTAAATGATTTCATCTCTAAAATGACGGGACTTTTTTTTAATTTTTTATTATTATTATTATATCTCTTTATTTGCATTTTCATATGGCTTTCCATTTTAACAGAATGCATTTTCAGCTTTGAATAACTTTTAACACAGACTAATAGTATTGAGAATCCATATTACGAAAGGTGGAAACACCATGAATTAAAAAATTGAACAAGGAAGGGGGAAGGGGTGTCACCGCATTTGCAAAAACAACACTTTCAATATCACACTTCAGAGTATATAGTCTTACAAAATATATCCATGCGTGGTGCTACAGACCTGTTAACAGAACAATTGATATAGATATAAAAGGTTATTCCTTTGTGATGCCAGGATTATAGATCTTGAAATGAGGTAAGGTACTGGGTGTGGTATCCTGGTTGGTAAACCAGCAAAAGCGGCACTCAATATATCCAGAAACCAATATGCTGTATAGTCTTCCACCATCTCACTTATTCATACCACCTCTAACATTCCATCAAAATGTAAACTATATAGCTCAACCATATTTCTCGGTTCTTATCTTTATTTATTGAAATAGATATGTGACCTCATGATATAAGGGGATCCCAGACTTTCCAGAATCTAGTCGGTGTCTTCTAGATCAGGGTTGTGCAAACTATTGGCGCTGCACCCCCACCCCTGCCTGCTCCCCCCGGTGCCCGTGCCCCCGTACCTTGTTTTCCTGTGTCATTGCGATGGGTTATGTGATGTCACGTCCCGTCACATGGTCTCACTTCGTCATTTGACGCCGTGTTGCCATGGCAAGGCGTTACCACGCTTCTGAATCCCGGTGAGTTGCAGGGGCCTCACGCGATCCCCCAGCATTAAATGAAATGCCTTGGGGAAGAGCGCAGGGCCTCTGTAACCGTTTGCGCACCCCTGTTCTAGGTAACTCAGATTTTCCATGAGCATGACATGAGATAATTGTTCCCTGGCCTTTCTAAATGTGGGGGCATTGGTCTGCCTCAAGCATCTAGCGACCAGACATCTGGTAGCATTGAGTATATGTACCATTAATTTTAAATCCATTTTGTTCACACCTTCTAGTGGTTTGTTTAGGAGTAGAAACCATGGATCTTTTGGTACTTTGACTCCAGTAGTATCCAGAATATACTTAAATATATTCTCCCATAGGGGCTGCATTCCAGAATGTTATCTCGGCTAAACTTTTCCTCAACAAAATGCCTAGCTTGTAGATAACGGTAAAAATCTGAGTTCGGTAGATCAAATTGTCCTTGAAACGATTGTAATTTGGACTGTGTAAATAAATCTACAACCTTTAAGATACCTCTACCTCCAAGAATCTAGAGAGGGTTCATGGCATCCTGTAGGAAAATTATGATTGTTTGCTAATGGGGTCATCAGAGAACCTTTTTGTGTAAGTTTCAATTTTGTCTTAGATGTGTCCCATATAGCACAAGAATGTTTTAGAATTGGATTGTCTGAAGCTATCTTTGGCCTGTCTAGACCCTATAATCGGATTTAGGATTCTAATCAACAGCAGCCCTGGGGTCAGTAAATTTTAAACAACCTACCAGT
The DNA here is from genome assembly GCF_040206685.1 of Ascaphus truei. Lineage (NCBI taxonomy): Eukaryota > Metazoa > Chordata > Amphibia > Anura > Ascaphidae > Ascaphus > Ascaphus truei. The sequence continues at coordinate 372,125,282 of NC_134484.1, read as the reverse complement.
CAGGTAAATATCAAGAAGCATAGTCCCTGAAGAGCATTTGACCCCGGTCCAGAATACTATGCCAGTTGGCAGATTGGCTGAATTTCTGGATAGCTGGGTCCAAACAACAGCATACTCATGGGTTAGACAGATTATAGCCGTGGGGTATTCCTTAAAATGCCTAGGGATACCAGGTCATCGTTTCTCAATCAAGAAAATAATCTAGTCTTAAAACAGACCAGATCTGCTGGCCAATGCCGCAATTCAGCTGGTTCCAACTTCTCATAGAGGCAGAGTATTTTATTCAGTCCTGTTTTTAGTGCTGAAAACATCCAGAGGATTCAGAGCAATTCTAAAACTTAAGGGAGTCGATATGTTTCTCACCATCCGTCACTTCAAGATGGAGTCTTTTAAAGGCAAGCAAAGCCTGGATTGAAAAAGGAGCATTTTTGGCCCCTCCATATTCCAATGAAGAAAATCACACTGCAAGTTCCTGAGATTTCATCTGGGCTGCTGGCACTACCCGTTTATGGCACTTCCTTTTGGACTGGTCACAGCAACCACAACTTCATAATGGTCATGCCAGTCGTGGCAGCTTTATAAAGTCAGAAGGGTTTTTTCGTAGTTCCATACTTGGATGACTGGCTGATCAAGGCTGTGCCGGAACAAGTTGCCAGAGACCACTTGTGTATAGTCCACAAGGTATTGGAAGACAACTGGTGCATCATCAACTTAAAAAAATAGCAATCAAAAAGAGCACTCACGTGTCGGCTCAAGTCGTTCAATTATTGGGAGTCGTGTTCGACACATGAGAAGGCCTGGTGTTGCTTCCAATTTCCAAGGTCCACAGAATTTTGAAGGTGGTATGGCTTTTCCGAAAGTCCTTATGACCATCAAAGGCAGAGTTTATGCCCATGATAGGATTCCTCAATTCAGTTACAGATGTGGTTCCTTGGGATACCTTTCATCTTAGACCACTGCAGAGACATTTTGTCAGTTTCAGTGGACACCAAAATCCCAGTCCAAACCAAGAAAGAAGCCTTTCGATCAATGAATTGGAGATTTCAATCCATATTCTACACTGCTCATAGCCTTTAGACCACACTGAGACATTCCCCCTTTAAGTGTTCTGTCCAACAATGTCATGGCAGTAGCATATGTGTGCGCATATACGCATGCCTAGACACACGTATACATGTGTATAATATATATCGGCAAGGAGAAACAAAGTCAGAAGATTCTCAAAGAAGCCTCCACAATCCTGAACTGGGTGGAGGAAGCAGTTCCATATCTACGTAGCTTATATTTCAGAATACAAAAATTACAAGGTCAACTTTCTCTGCAGGTGTTCCATACACCTATATAACAAGAAACCTAGTGCAACCACAGAGAAAAAGAGAACATATAGTGTAGTACAGGTGCGCCCACGAGTATTCTAAAACGTGCCTTAAACTTGCCTTGGAAAGTCTGGGACTATCACCAACAAGATCCAGGTACATGCTGCAAACATTTCAGTGACATTTCTGCAGAGACTAATGGCCCATCGGATTAACATAGCAGAGGTCCCTGGCAGTCCCATTCAGTTTGAATGGGACTGCCAGGGACCCCCGCTGTTAATCCGATGGGCCATTAGTCTGTCTGCAGAAATGTTGCAGCATGTACCCAGCATGTACCTGGGTCTTGTTGGTGTTTGCCCCAGATTTGTTTTAGAATACTCGTCGGCACTACAGTATGTTACAAAAGGAATAGACCGGAATGAATGTCAGACGCTGACATTCTTGGTGACATACAGTACTTATACATGAGAAGGGAGATCTTCCATGCAATGGCTGGTTTGCAACAACATTGTATTTTTATATTGTGAAATATTTGGGATCTTTCCTAATTACTTTTAAAATATTTAGTACATGTTGCGCTAGGAGTGTCCATTGTCACCCTTTCTATGTGAGACCTACATAAGGACACACCATTTGATCAAGGCACTCTATATGAGTGCATCTCTAACCATTTTTCAATCTTCACCATTTGTTTTGTAACATACTACACTATTTTTTATTTTTCCTTTTTAATTTTTTCCCCCGAGTTTGCACTGGTTTTCTTATGTACTTTACTGGACTGTGGAATGGTCAATTTCCAACAGCATTAATTTTTTTAGGAAAAGCACAGGGTCCCTTAGAATTTGTACCCTGGCACAACACTTTTATTTAGATGTGTTTTCGTGCATTTTTTTTTATTCCATACATCCAGGAGAATGTGAGGTAAACCAGGAAGTTTTCATTCAATTAATATAGAAATTGGGTCAACCGGATGTCGGTCTCATGGCATCGGCAGTCAACAGAACAATGCAGATGTGTTAAGATGACACAAACATCGACCCTGAAACTATAGCCTGGGCGCTTTCTCGATTTTCACAAGATCGAGAGACAAGGCTCGAGTTCTGTTGATGATCCCGGACTGGCCTGGTTTGCGGATTAAAAGCGTTTCAGTGGAGGAGCCATGCATTTCCCGCATTATTGATTGAAGGTCCAGTTCATTTCCCCAATCCATTTATAAGGTTAACGGAGGCAAACTTGATAGGACTCCGTTAAAGGCACAAGAATTCTCTGGTGATGTTATATTCACACTTATAAGTTCCAGGGTGAAGAGTTAAAGAGCTCCATGCTTTATCTTGTTGTGGACCTAGACAAAATAGTGATAAAGACTGTTCCACATTCTCAAACCTAAAAGGTGCTTGATTTCTACTGTATATCAGGAGATTGTGGTGTCATCCTTTTGTCCGAATTCAACTTTTAATGAAGGCAGTGGCACAATTGAGACATACTGTATGTACTGAGGGCTAACAGTGTTGGGAAGACTGCAAGATTTGATTATGCTTTTCAACGGACCTAGGAAGGGTCAGGCAGTATTGGTCGCCTCAATATCCAGATGTTTCAAGGCAGGTATCTGCGAAGCATACAGAACAGCAGGAAAGAAACCACCTATAGGGTTTAAATCCCACTCTACCAAGGCCATGGCAGCCTCATAGGCAGAAAAGGTTCATGCCTCTCTGCAGGAAATATGTAAAGCAGCAAACTGGTCATATTTACAGACATTTGCTAAGTATTACCAGCTGGATGTTCAACCATCGACAGATGTGAGATTATAAAGGAAAGTGATTCAAGCAAATAGAAGTTCTCCCTCCCTACAGTTTTTAACGTTGCTGTGGCACATCCCATTCGTAACTGCCATAGAGGATGTAGAAGACAATAGGACATTTACCTACTGATTATTTCAGTTCAAGTCCACCATGGCAGGATACTTCCCTCCCTTATGTTTTCTTCTTAATATTGTTTGTTTTCTTTAAAAAAAAAAAAAAAAAAAAAAAAAAAAAAAAAAAAGCTTGACAGCGGATAACTCTCTAAGGATGGGTAACACCCCACTTTTATCTAAGAAGTTATTGTCCTACCTTAACAGTATGCCGGGATTAACCCATTCGTAACTGCCATAGAGGACTTGAAGTTACTGAAATATCGGTAGGTACATTTCCTAATATCTCATTGAATCAATATGTCCAATACAATCCACTACAACATATACCTAAAGGCTGAAATAATGAGCTACCTCAATATACAGGGTGTCACAAAATTACCCACCCAATAATGTGTAATAAATATTTACTCTTGGATGAACAACATTGGGACACCCTGCACATGTAAAGTAGAACTCGGACAATATAATACACTATAAAAATAGACATAATTAATCAATATAATACATTTGACTAAATCAATATTTTGATATAGCAAGTTGTAATAAACGAAAAAATATATAGTACATTGTGAAAATGAATATATCATAATAATGGATTATGAACAAATCAAAAGATTTGTCTTGGTTAAAAATAATATAATATATAAATGTGCATTGCATCGAATAGTTGATTTTAGCACTAAACAAAGCGAACGTAATTTATGCCCAGTAGAAAATATATAAGTATGAATATCTCTAAACTTTATTTAAAAATCTGAATAAGTGGAATATGAACATTTTCATTACCAAATCATGTGAGGATTGATCTACAAACAAAAATCTATTTAAAAATAAATAAATAATGATAATGAAATGGGGCCTCCGTAACATAAATGTCAATTGGCAGATGAACCGTGTATCGCAGAGCGCCACCTAAAGGCAAGATGACCTTTAAAGTGACATCTTTACAATAAGAACAACATGAATAACAAAAGTAATTCAATGAGATGAAAACTTAATTACAAGCTAACAAAATATATAAAGATTTATGTAGTTTCTGGTTTAATACCAAATTGTCTATCTCACACTTATAGAGCTTCCCAGATGGAAACAAAAAGGAGATAACTTTGCTCCCAAATGTGGATAAGAAAATCTGGGTAAATTTTGGTCACCCATCAGGAATTTAAATATAAAAAAGCAGCAATATCAATCTCCATAGTTAATCTAAATGGACATAGTGTTTAATTTGTCATTTCAAAATGTTTCCTTTTTGGATATTTCTTTTAATCTATCCCATTTTTTTTTCTCCAGGTTGTTTTAAGGTATGGTAACCATTTTTTCCCCAGTGAAAAAACGGGAAAACTGTCCCGCATGCGTGAACGACTCTTGGCAGCAGTGCATTCGGCTCTTGGCGGCAGTGCATTCGTGATCGGCGTGGGCCATTCACGCATGCGCGGCCGGCAAGAGACAATCGCACATGCACAGGATTGGCGCTTGCCGACCACAAATAAGCAATGGGCGCAGATAGGAAAAAAATGAACTTATAGGCACTTCTTAAAAAGTTACCGGGACAATCTAAGAAAAACTGTGACGTCTGGTCACTCTAGTTTAGGGAGATCTATACCTTTTTTATATGCTGGCCCTATCGGATTTTGGTTATGTGCTTGTTTGAACTGATGGGCCACACCGGGACTACTTTTCCAACCTATATACTGTTTACCTCAGGGACACTAAGGAAGATAAACCACATTAATGGTTTGATAATGGATTTTAAAAAAAATACACAGTTTCTCCTGTACAATTTGATTTGAATTATTGTTTGTCTGCTGATCCAAGGGAAGTAAACATAATCATACCCCTTTATAAAGCATTAGTAAGACCACACCTTAAATATGGAGTATAATTTTGGGCACCACTCATTAGAAAAGACATGGAACTGGACAGAGTGCAGAGAAGATCCACCAAATTAATAAAGGGGATGGACAATCTAACTTATGAGGAGAGGCTAGCTAAATTAGATTTATTTACATTAGAAAAGAGGCAATGAAGAGGGGATATGATAACTATATACAAATATATTCAGGGACAGTACAAGGAATATTCATCCCAAGGGCAGTAAGGACTCGGGGTCATCCCTTAAGGTTGGAGGAAAGGTGATTTCACCAGCAACAAAGGAAAGGGTTCTTTACAGTAAGGGCAGTTAAAATGTGGAATTCATTACCCATGGAGACTGATGGCAGATACAATAGATTTTTTTTTTTTTAAAGTACATATTTTTAGAAAGGAAAGGTATACAGGGATATACCAAATAAGTAAACATGGGATGGATATTGATCCAAGGAGTAATCTGATTGCCAATTCTTGGAGTCAGGAAGGAGTTATTTTTTCCCATTATGTGAGATCATTGGATGATATTTCACTTGGGTTTTTGTTTGCCTTCCTCTGGAACATCTACTGTAAGTACGTATATATGATAAAGAATCTGTCTAAATTTAGCATAGGTTGAACTTCATGGACTCATGTCTTTTTTCAACCTCATCTACTATGTAACTATGTATATTCGGTATCTCTGACAAGATTGCACCATTGGATCAGACTTTAATATGTTCAAATGTCTGCCCAAAATCTTTTTGATTCCTGTTCTATTTCAATTCTATTGGGTGATAAAAGTAATCCAACTTTATTAGACCAATTTTGAGGCCCAGAAGGATTCTCACCACAACATTTCAGGTCAGCTCTGGACCTTTCATCTGGTGAGAGGTCCAGAACGGACCTCAAACGTTATGTTCTCCAATGTTGCCACAATAAAACTGCATTGATAAAACCTTATTATTTTTTTTACTACCTATTTTTGATATTTTCTTTGTTGGCCACACATGAAGTTATTTTTTTTTTACCCCACCATTGTTTTTTGCATGCTTGAAATATTTCTGCATTCATTGTTCATTAATACCCAGAATTTCGATCAATTGGAAAGTTGGGTTTCTGAATGTTCTAAAGCTTTAGTTTTGTGCTTCGTCACTGTTCAAGAGGTACTACTCTTATGATATAGGTCAGGTAACTTCACAAAGCACAGAGCTTCTGGAGTACACAGGTCGGCAACATTTAATTCACCTATGAGTATCCTAACTTAGAAGTGGGAAAGTTTGGCAGAGTTGCAAGTATGGTTTTCTAACAGTGTACTGCATTGGCTTTCATGCATCTCTCTATTATCCATTGTGCCCAACTCTGTCCCTTAGTCATCATAATTTTTTTCTCTTTTTTTTTTTTTTTTTTTTTTTTCCCCTCTGTTTTTCTCATGTTTTTAATAACTTGGATGAAGATTTGAGGTGCAGTACTCAGAAAAGAATTTTCTGTATGACTTGGATTTAGCAATTGCTGAAATTGAGGTATGTGGGATAGATTATTAAAATTAGGATCCAAAATCAGTTAATGTCTTGTGGTAATGTCAAGCTAAAACAATAATAGGTGTTAAAACATAAACCGTTGTCTGTGCTCGGTCACTGCAAATAGTATTGGCCAACCCCAAATTAGAAGCATGGTCATTGATCTTTGTCCACCATTCTTCTATGCAGTTAAGTCCTAGATCACACTAAGCAAGATGTGAAATTAATAAAGCAGCAATCTCTACCTCCTCTCTCCCCCCCCCCCCCCCCCTTCCCAAGTCAAGTGATCGTGAGTGCAGCGGCCCCTCCGGAACTTAAAGGGTTAAGGGTGGTCCTTTGGTAAAAAGTGAACCAATGACAGAGACATTTATAGAGTTTAGTCTGGGTTATTGACGCTTCTTTTACAGAAATCCGTTTCCAAACATTGCGTTTGCACAATAAAGCCCCCTTTCTCATCTTTATTGGCGTGCTAGACTACACTATCCCTGTATGTGCGCTTCTATGCACATTATTGGCAAGCACCACCGTTTCAGAGGCCCAGTTAAAATAATCTTTTCAGAAGAAACCAAAACAGACAAATGTTTGCTTTTGGCTAAGGAAGATCATTACAGTACTATGTTGTTTACAAAATGTTTGCTTTTAACCTAGGAGGGACAGATCAGCGGCCATTCTGTACATCATTTTTTTCCAAAATAAATGTATAGGTATCCTCTTTTCACACAGATTTATTAATCCATAGTGAGCGTTATAGATTTTATAATGTTGGTAAGAAATCATTTCTAGGCACGAATGGTGACTTTAAAGTAAAAAATAGAATAGCACACCGCCCTAGTAAATGTTTGTCCTAGCCATAATAATTACCAAATATAATCCTGAAATAATGCTCGCAATAAATGGCCATATACAGCGACAAGTTGCAGTCCATAAATGTTCTGTCACTGGTGATGGTACAGTTTTATTATAATTTAAATTTACAAATTTATTGGGACTTGCATTCATGGTTCGACTTTGTATTGGTTGTAGTAAGTTTTAAGTATTACATTTTTTACAGCATTGTAAAGAAAAAGGCGACTGGATGAAACTAGGTACTTTGTATCTTAATGTCCGTACAGGATGTGAAGATTTAGCTGATCTTAATACATTTTCAAACTGCATTGCTGAAGCACTCATGAAGGACTCTAAGGAAGAGAGACAACAGCTTCCTTTTTGTGTATTTGCAGACACAGGTAAATATGTATATTCTAAAAGAGATGCTTTATTTTCAGAGGGGCCCAACCCATTTTGTAATGAATTGCCCCCTTCGCCCTTCTCTCTTCCCCTCCCCCCTCTTCCCTCCCCCCTCTTCCCTTCCCCTCCCCCCTCTTCCCCTCCCCCCTCTTCCCCTCCCCCCTCTTCCCCTCCCCCCTCTCCCCCCCTCTTTCCCCTCCCCCCTCTCCCCCCCTCTTTCCCCTCCCCCCCTCTTCCCTTTCCCTCCCCCCTCTTCCCTTTCCCTCCCCCGTCTTCCCTTTCCCTCCCCCGTCTTCCCTTTCCCTCCCCCCTCTTCCCTTTCCCTCCCCCCCTCTTCCCTTTCCCTCCCCCTCTCTTCCCTTTCCCTCCCCCCTTCTCTTCCCTTCCACTCCCCCCCTCTCTTCCCTTCCACTCCCCCCCTCTCTTCCCTTCCACTCCCCCCCTCTCTTTACCCTTCCCCCCTCACTTTCCGCTTCCCCCCTTTTCCCTTTCCCCCTCCCTCTTCATCCCCTCCCCCCTCCCTCTTGTACCCTCCCTCTTCATCCCCTCCCCCACTTACCCCGCCTTAGCCCCTCCCCCTCTATCCCCCTCCCCTTCTCTCTTCCACCCTCCCCCTTCTCTCTTCCACAGAATCTCCATGTGCACAAGCTGTGGTTGCAATTTTCAGTACGTTATGCTAAGCCAGCTTGGGTACCTACAGTGTATTGCTATGCAGGGCCGCTTTTAATCTCCTATTGTGAATTATCATGAATCGTATGGAAAAAAGTAACTTACTGTATTTTTATTAAAATATGACAATTACAAAATTAATGTATTTTACATTGTGGAATTGTTTGTTTTTGCAGTGTACAAAGACTCTCAACTTAATGAAGTAGACAAAAATATACTGGGTAGGATTGGAATCTCCATGATGTATCATTACCACAGAAATGAGCTGTGGAAAAAGGTATTTTGTTCTCTGTTAGGATAGGGCCTTATTCTATATTGTATGAAATGGGTGTTTAAAAAAAAAATATCCCCACTTCAGTCAATGGTGATTTTTCACCCGAAATATCTTGAACATATAATTACCACCTTAGTACATTGTAGCATAGGCCAGCTTTTGTAATGTGTACATACGTATTTTCTAAAGATAAAACGCATGTTTTATTGCAACTATGAACATCGACAGTTCTCTAATATTGTGTATTTAATAGTGTGTTGGTGATGTCTATTGGTGCTAATAGTGTCCACATTATAAGCTTGTCTGTTCATTACATTTTTGATGGTGCCAGGGACAGTTTTTTTATATATTTTTTCTTCCATAAAATACTGTATTTAAAATACTAAGCATGTTTATTTACTTTCCATCAAGGGGAAACGGGTGCTACAGAAGCTTCGCGTGATGCAGATTCAGTTCACAGTCCTGAAAGGGCTCACAGGCAAAGAAAGTGTAGCACCGCGGTGTCAAGTGGTTAACATCGCAGCAGAAATCTTTCTAAAAACTGGAAGCCTTGATAGTGCAATGTGGGTACTGAAAGGTAAATTACCTCCACAATGCTGGGAGTTGTTTTATGCGACAGTTGTATGTTCACAAAACCATGACAGCAAATGGTGCCATTCGGTTAAAAGCAGTTGACACACTATCATAGCTACTGCATTTTTCTTCATCAGACTTGCAGTTACAGCTCAACCCCGTTATAGCGCGATCCGCTTATAACGTGGTGTGAGCGTGGCTCCCGTCTTTTTGTGGCAAACTTTAATAACACACACAACCTCTGTCGGGGGGGGGGGGGTTAAAGAGAGGGGTGCTAGCTCTGGGCGGGGGACTGAGACAGGGACAAGACATTCAGTCTTCTCCATACTGCGTGAGCCCCCCCACCCCATCTCTTTCGCAGACTCACCACTTGCTCATACTATTAATGCACCAAACTCTCAGCAAGGTAATCCATTTATCCAGTGTATATGTTGATAATTAAATGTGTAAGTGAAATTAAGATTGAGTGTATCAATGAAACAACAGTGTGGATACACCACCATCCCAAATAAAAAGATCTATAAAACGCCTATAGAATAAAATGTGCTCTCTAAATTTGTTATCTCCAAACACGTGGAACGACTCCCACCACCCCATGAAGAGGTTGGCGTAGGAGGGAGCAAAACTGGTTCCCATCACTGTTCCATGTGTCTGGAGATTATGAACCCCATCAAATTAAAATAAGTTGTGAGTGAGGAGAAAGAGAATAGACTGTAAAATAAAAGTGATGTGTGCTGGTGCCAAGTCTGATTGTGACAGAAAAAGACGAGCAGCCACCCCACCCTGTTGGTAAGAGATCACTGTGTATAAAGAGGTTACATCAAGCGTAACCCAGATCAGGTTACGCTTCCAGGTAATTTCCTAAAATTTGTTTATGTAAGTCTCCACTGTCAAGAATATAAGAGGGGAATAGCCACACCAAGGGTTGGAGAAAACATCCACGTATCGTGAGACACCATCTCCCAAAGACCCAATGCTGGATATGATGGTCTCCCAGGAGGAGAGACCAGCATCTTGTGAATATTTGGGAGATGGTGAAACACGGCCGTGGTAGGACTGGCATTGTACAAATAATTAATATCGTTTTCATTAACTCCAAGCATGGAGCTCTCGTCAAGGAGTTTCCCAAGTTCTCTCTGGAACCTCAAAGTGGGATCCGCCCACAGCATAGGAACAAGTATCACCCAGTTGGCGCAAGGCTTCCTTGTGATAGTCATCCCTATGCTGCACTACGATCGCACCCCCCTTATCTGCATTTTTAATTACAAGGGATTTATTCAATTGGAGATCCCGTGGGGCCAGAATTTTACCCTGTGTGAGGTTCCCCTCCCGAGGTTTATTTTGAGGTGAATCAAAACGAAACCCTTTATGTAACATGAGGTCTCTTTCAAATAGGCTTTCAAATGTGGACAGAAATTTTCCCTTCATGAACATTGGAAAGAAATGTGATTTTCTTTTTTTAAACCCGGGTACTTCCTGCCTAGGAATCTGTCTGAATCAATGTCCTGGGTCTGAATCTCGCCTAGTTCAACACAAAAGTCTCTGAAAGATAATTGATTAAGTGGGTTAGTTTGGAGATCTCCATCATCAGAATCTGTATAAAACCAGTATTGGGTAACCTTTCATCTTTATTATAGAATTTCTTAATAATGTCCTGGCCGAGATCTATTATCCTGATCCCTGTGTCCTCTTCCCCCAATAGGTTCGCTGACCTTTAGATGTATTTTGTTGAGAGTGGGGATTAGTATCCTCACGAGCATTAAGAAATTAAACTGAATGGCTAAGTGTTTCAGTGTCTGATACGTCAGATTCTGCACTCTGTGGGTCATTTGGTGGTGTTTTCTTTAAGATAGATTTTGGAGACCATGAGTTATTGCTAAGTTTACCCCCTTCTGAGTTTAGTGATCTTCTCCCAAGCATTAACTTGATTGCGATCATAATCGAGCCTATCTCTTTCAAATTGTGCCTGTTTTTTTCCCATAGTTTCTTTTTCCAGATGTTTTATGGATTTAGCTAAAGTACAATCATATTCCTGAAAGCCCACCATTTTGTTTTATATTGAGATAGTTTCAACTGTAGAGCTTTAGCCTCTTTCTCCACAATGAATTTATCCTTTGTTTTAGAGTCAACAATCAAATCAATTAATTTAAAGGACCAATCACCGAGAATCTTTTTCCAATTTGAATCAGTAAATCCAAATGTAGGTGATTTTTTTTCACTCGGTCCTCTAGGGATATGTTTTGACTTGGTATAATTGTCAAGTGTTACTATGTCCCACCAGAGTCTTGTATCAACAATAAGTCATTTCTCCAATCGTAAGAAATAATCATGAAGGTCAGACACATCTTTACAGTCCACATCCAATTGATTATCAAAAACGCGTTGGGCCTTTTTAGACCTTGTGCTGTGATCAAAACCGTTAAAAACATAATTTGAACGTGTAGTTTCAGTGGGGTCTTCCTGTCCAATATCTTGTGTATCCATTGTAGACAATAATTGAGGTTAATCGTTATACTATGAGTAAATAATAAATCCCCAAAGATGTAAATCCCAACAGCAGTTGAGAAATAGAGCTAATATAAAAAAATATATAAATAAAAAAAAGAACCATTGGAGTTGCCCTTAGGAAATGTCCATAACGAGCAACACAGATGAGCCACCATAAAGATACAAATGGTAAACATAGGTGATAAATGGTACTCACAATTTACATGTATGCTCTGTGTAAATAGTTGATTTAACAAAGTCCAGGGGCAGCATGTAGGGAGAGAAAACAACAAACAGACAATCTAAGTGTAGAAGTAGTGTATTAATAGACTATTCTCAGCTACGATCTTGGCTCTATAGGTGTCCTACTCACAAGATGAACGATATTCAAAAGCAGTAATAGCTAAAGTTGTGGCAGCAATTCCGGGGTAGGTATAATGTGGGATTGTTGCAATAAAGTTAATTTTAACTCCGTTTTGGAGTGTTTTCTCAGTGCAGCATTAAGAGATTCTTTCTTTCCTACGTTTGTTCATTTGATTCGTCTAACCTCAACAGTTACAAATATCGATTTGGTATTCTTGAGAATAAGTGTTTGCCCCGTGATATCTTCATATTCAAAAAATTTACTTTTTTCGGAATACCGTCTTAGCCATGCCCCCTGATATTTTCCAGAATCCCTCTGACCCCCCCCCCCATATCCTAAAAAAATAATCCTTTTTAATCTGGTGTCAGGGAAGCCATATTGCAATTCCCCCACTGGCCAAAAAAAAGATGTCTGTATCTGTAGATTACATAAATCCTATAAAACACAGAACTGGTGTGGTTTGACAGGCCATAAAAGCAATTTTTATATTTTTAAGACTATTTGTAACCAACATTAACCTCATGTGCCAGATTAATTAAGATGCTTAATATTTTCTGCCATATTCATTGCAGTATGGTATTCCACTAACCAGTTGGAAATATACCTAAAACTAGATTTGAAAGATGAGATCTATAGAAACAGTAAATGCACATTCATGTTCTGCACACAGAGATTATCGTCCATCCCTCAATATATTTCACTGCTTTTATGTTTACTCCAGAGTCTGAATGGATAATAAACACCACAATGTGGCCCTGTGACAGAATGGATGTGCTCAACCGCCATAACCTGCTGTACACGATTGCACACGAAACACTAGCCGAGAGCAACTACACCGCATGCTTCAATGTGCTTCAGAATTTGCCCGGCTTCCAGAACTCTAAATGTAAGCCTGAAAAGACAGCTGTGCTAGTGATATGTTTTCAAAGCGAACAATGGCATTTGCTCAAAACGTCTGGCAAAATCCACTTTTATTGCAGAAGAAGCCACATCTTACAAATCCAGGATTATTGTCACACACGAGGTCACAGTCTATATAGAGATTTTTTATTTATTTTTTGAGTCTGTATTGTGTACCACACCAGCTTTATGACTACATCAGGGGTGGCCAACTCCAGTCCTCAAGGGCCACCAAGTCAGGTTTTCAGGATAACCCTGCTTCAGCACTGGTGGCTCAATGAGCTCAACTGTGCCACTTATTAAGCCATGTAGGATGTAGCAGGGACATCCTAAAAACCTGACCTGTTGGTGGCCCCTTCTCTACATAGACTGTGGCTCCTTTTATGTGAAAATGTCTTGTTTAATTGGGGGATGCAAGATATGGAGCAGGTGCATTACAGCTTTCATTCACCTAACTGGCTACAGTTATTGTTACTAGAGCAGATATAAAGAGAACTGTATCTCTATTTCACATTATTCAAGCAATGTCCGTATTAGTCCTCTATATACAGAACGGGGAACCCTTTGAATACATCTTCTGACCTTGCTGGTCACTAATCTCATGCACTCAAAATTTATTTCTATATATTTTAATATACATATCATACATAGCTTATACATCGTTACAATACAGGCATACTCCGCTATACGGACCTTCACTTTACGGGCACTCGCGAGTACAGACATATTTACAATAGCACCATTACCCTGTGTCCGTACGCTCGCTTCGCAAGTACGGACACTTATTCAGCCCTACAGACCCCCGTAGTTGTGTGACGCGCTGATTCCCCCTCGCCCAATTGGAAAATGGCAGTGCGCGCATGCGCCTGTGAGTAGGACACAGGCACGTCCTGAACCGCAATACCGGCTCCCTACCTCTACCGAAGTGAAAAAAGGTAGTGCTTCACTTTAAGTACATTTTCGCTTTACATTCATGCTCTGGACCCATTGCATACGTTAATGCGGGGTATGTCTGTATACCATTTGTATAACTTTTTTGAGATAATATAGCTTCTGTATAAGGCTGTGCTTATAGTACCTTGTGATGGTGACGCGACGTTGCTCCGAAACAAATACATGCACTCCGTCGCAAGCGCTTATAGTAAGCGACGGAGCGACCAAAAATATTGAAGCTGGGTAAATTTGATTTTTTTTTTAGAGGCAGTCGCTACATGTGACTGTCTCTAAACCAATCAAATTGTGCGGCCCGCCCCTTTTAGTGACGTCACTGGCCTTGTCGCTAAAAATCAAATTACAACTTTCGCCAGTGGCGCCGGGTGATGTCATCGGTCACGTCGCCAGCACTATAAGCGCGGCCTAATGCTGTGAAAAGTACATGGGAGCACAGAGGATAGACTGTAAAACGTTGTTGGAAGTCATGCAGGCATGAGGAATACGAGACAGTGGTCATGTTTAATGCACATGTTAGTTTCTGCATTTCTTCTCTGTGACCTGTGTTTTTTTTTTCAGCTGACGTGAATGTCTCTCAGTACAGCATACTTTTCAATAAGCTCCTGGGTTCCTGCGTTGAAAATAAGAGCCTTGGCATTTCTTCCACCGTGGCAGACTTCATGGTCACAAAGAACATACAGATTGACTTCTTCACTCTCCGAGAACTAATCACGGCCTTAGGAAAAAGCTGTCTGTGGTCCAGAGCAAGAGCACATTATAAATGTGAGTGTTTCCGTGAGGTAATATATATGCTAGTAATACAGTTTTTTTTTTTTTTTAAAGAGACACTTCTGATAACACCTTAAACAAAACAAAAAAAAAAATATATAGGTTTGAAGCAGGGGGTTTCCGGAGCTGAAATGCATAAATTTCAGCTCTGGGATCCCCCTGCTTCCCGAGATACTTACCTCGGAAGGGGGTGCCAGTAGCAGCCCAGACGGGGCTAGTCGGGGGGGGTTGTATCGGAACAGCGGCTTTAAATGTCCCGCGGGCCAATAGGAAGCCATGACATCATCCCTTGCAGCTTCCTATTGGCCCACGTGACGCAGGACATTTAAACTGCGCAGAACTGCCAGCGCCCCCTTCCAAGGTAAGTATCTCGGGAAGCGGGGTTCCCCGGTGCCGACATTAACGCAGTTCAACCCATTAATATAAAAGTATCTCCCGGAGTGCTCCTTTAAGGATGGCTTACGGAGTTCAAACATTGTACTGTAGTTTATTGACAAAATGTCTTAGTGTGTTGGCCCTTTGTATTCACCCACAGGCTCTGGGAAGGGAACCAAAACAAAATATTGCATTTGAGACTGAAATTGATACATATGCAAATAAACAGTTATACAGTATAGTACTACAAAGTGTACCTTTTATTTTTTTATTGTGCCGGTCTCGTTAGTCTTTGAAATGAATTTCCTGGGATAACCTGAAAGGGAATGGTATACACTTTAAATGAACTACAACTTTGTCTCAAACGGTGCCCTGGCTCACATTGATGAAAAGCCTCCTCAGCAGTGCCCCATCTTTCCCCTTTCTCATCAACAGCTCGGCAGTGCCCCATCTTTCCCCTTCCTCATCAACAGCTCGGCTGTGCCCCATCTTTCCCCTTCCTCATCAACAGCTCGGCTGTGCCCCATCTTTCCCCTTCCTCATCATCAGCTCGGCTGTGCCCCATCTTTCCCCTTCCTCAGCAGCTCGGCAGTGCCCCATCTTTCCCCTTCCTCATCAGCTCGGCTGTGCCCCATCTTTCCCCTTCCTCATCATCAGCTCGGCTGTGCCCCATCTTTCCCCTTCCTCATCATCAGCTCGGCTGTGCCCCATCTTTCCCCTTCCTCAGCAGCTCGGCTGTGCCCCATCTTTCCCCTTCCTCAGCAGCTCGGCAGTGCCCCATCTTTCCCCTTCCTCAGCAGCTCGGCAGTGCCCCATCTTTCCCCTTCCTCAGCAGCTTGGCTGTGCCCCATCTTTCCCCTTCCTCAGCAGCTCCGCTGTGCCCCATCTTTCCCCTTCCTCAGCAGCTCCGCTGTGCCCCATCCCTTTTGTTTCTTATTTGTGTATGTTTAGCATGTGACAATGTATCTTTCTACATTCTTACCTAAGCTGGCAATCGTCCGGTGCTCCTGTTATAAATCTGCAACAGTCCTGATTGTGTGCCTAACGAAATGGCTGCCTTTCAGTTCCAATCAATCTTTCAGTCAGTGTAACTCAGCAGCTACAATGTATCCAGATAGTACTACGGTAACATGATCTATTGTCACAGTTTGGAGCTCAGAAGGAATCGATTGTCAGCTTAGGTATTTAATTTTCAATAAAGGTAATCAAAGGCTGCATATATTACAACCCACGTATTTTTTTTTTGCGCCTGTTGGTCGCTTGAATAAACCCATGGGGATTTGCAAGCTCTGTGCAGTCTAATCTCACCTAAACGGTATTGCAGGCTAAAACAAATCTCTTCTCCAAGACCAATACTAGAACTTTGAACTACTTAGGTTGCTATAACCATGTTGGGCTCCTTTAAAAACAATGAGCAATTTAATTGTAATTTACATGGGAAAGAGACCTTGCTAGAAAATTTTCAAAAGAAGAATCGTGCATTCTACATAAACTCATATATTCCAATTTAAAATACCTTAAATGTCAAAGCTATTTCCTATAAAATAATGATTAGAGCAGGGGGAGAGCTATCTTTTTCCCCTCTCCCCCCTGCCGGCTGTCACCCTCTCCACGTGCCCCCTCTCCATGCGCCTCTCCCCCTTCCTCCTTACCTTGACTCAGACGTTCTGGCGTCATGATGTCACGTTACCATGGCGACGCTTCATCAGAAGACGCCTGAACCAAAAGTAAGAGAGGGTTACAAAGGCCTTCACTGCTTCTCCCGCATTTAATTTAACCCCCGTGCCCCCCGCAGATAATCTCGCGCACTGCTGGGTTAGAGGATACTGGACTAACACTTAATTATTTAAAGCTGGGTTGGAAAATTAATACTCATCCAATCTCACAGCAAAGATTAATCTTGATCTTGCCGGCCCTAATACCAAAATCAAAACTGTTCCAGCACACCTGGATGCATGCAAGTCAAATTGTGTATTTACAGATGCAGTCAGGGTTACTGTTGTCAGCACTGGGGCAGCTTTTTCAGCCACGGCTCCGGAGACACTAAGTCTCGCTAAATCTGTATTGTCCTGAATCAACTTGAGCTGTTTTGCTTCTACAACCTGCTGAAGCTGAATTTAGTATACACAATACGTACAAATGTAGCCAACGTTGGTTCTCCTACAGGTGAAAGGTACAGTAGTGCCATCCCCTCCTCGCACGTTGCTGATCCAAAACAATTGTGCTTCTCCCGTGTATGTCGCATTGCAACGCACCAGCGGTAATAACGTTGCCTATATCTGTAAGTTCTAGCACATTAAGGGGGGTGTCATTCTGCAACTAGCATAACCTAGACATTGGTTTCTCTAGAGCGTTACTTTCAAAATCGTTTTTGATCGCCTCGTAGCAGATTTGTTTTTTTCTGGAAAGACTTTGTACACAGATTATCATGCATACGACAATATGCAAGTTTAATGTCGCTTTGGGCGACGTAAGACCGATTCACACCACAACACTGTGCCATGTGATTATCCTAGGATCTTATTTTTATTCACTCTTGGGATGCCTGCATGTATAGATTTGTTATTTTAATATACCTCTTTTGGACCTGCAAGGCCCCCTTATTATGCATACAGGTGTGGCATTGCGGTGGTAAATAGCCTTAGTCGCTGACCTGAAGACATCAGTTGTGCAACATTAGTACATGATCAAAATGGCAGGAAAAAGTTGCCAGGCTGGTGGTTTTGCAATATGGTTTTAAGTGTGAGTGGGTTGTTATGCTCTCTTATTGCATCGTGCAACTGAGGAAGGGTCTGAAGCATGTTTGTTTGGATTCCCACCAAGAGGTACTTCTGATCTTCTAAGTCTACACATAGGGGCTTCCTCAAACAAAACTACCATGCGCTAATGACACCCTGATACTCCTTTACATGCTAAAACATACTGACCGGTAGCTGTTGTTCTTCTGCCATCTGTTGATCTTGATTCAAAGTGACAAATCTACGTTTTTAATTGCAATCATCTGTGTACTGGAACATTATTGATTTTGGTATTATGTTTATGGCGGGGAGGTGGATCCTCCTTGATCTTGGCACCGACGCTGTAAGTTGTTTTTTTTGTTTGTTTTTTCCCTCTTTCTTTTTGGTGTCCAGCACTTGTTTATTTTACTAATCTGCTAGCTTTGAAAATGCAATATTCAAATGAAAGAATAAAAAAATGTTTGACACCTGGAGTCATTTTTTTCAATTCTCAATAACACTAATTCTTTCCTAATCTTTCCTAATCCCCCATTGTTCTGTTTTTCATTTTACCATAGTCTATATTTATTTTACTATAAATTACTTTATTGGTTAACTTTTATGACCCTAACTGATCCAAATCCAGCTTTTAAATAATAAGACATGATGTTTTCCATGTTGTATTTGGAAATGTTTTGTTTCATATAATCCATTATAATATATTTCACAAAAATGTTTAAAAAAAAAAAAAACTCCACAGCATTTGCCATTTATGGAGACTTTCGAATACTTGTCACACACATGTATGTATGCATGTTCTATTAAACATGCCACTGCTATTTGTTTAATGTTGTCCTTGGAGGGACTGCCCCCTTACAAGCAGTTTTTTGCCTCTTTTTTTTTTGTTTGAATTCATTAAGTACAGAACTTATTTTTCAGGTGCTGTAAAATTGGGGTGCTACCCTCTATTGGAAGGAGACTTGTACCATAAACTGCTTCGGATCCCTTCTTCCCTGTCAGAGATAGAGATGCTGTTAGCTATTGAAAGTTTCGTGGTGTCTAATGCTAGCAGTATTCAGTCACCAGAGGGCCCCAACCATACTCTACAAATAGTCCTGAAAAGGTTGGTAAGAAAAGACACAGCCTCTTGTTGGGTATGCATGCGCTGTGATGGGAAATAATGCAGTCGCGTTGGGTGCAGATTTACAACAAACTGTTCTGAAAAGATTGTAAGAAGTCTAACATCTTGTAGTCACTTTTCCATGCAGACTTGCTAATGGTAACACTTAGTTAATGTATACGGCAGCTTATCTTTTTTGATATTGTATAAAAGTTTTCTGTTTCAACGAATACAGAAATACATTTGAAGCGTGTGCTTGTTTTATAGTATACACGCGCTGAGACAATCATTCACTCTTCCACTCTCGCTCGCTCTCTATCTCTCACTCACATTGGTGTTTATGCATTAAGTAGCGAGTATTTGGGAAACTACCGCACGAAAACTCTTTGACGTCTGCATAGGATTACGATCGGTAGTGCCTGATCGCCGCGGTCACACTTTAATGATTAACCCCCATAGTGTCTGCTTGTTGCGTCACAAAAATGTTTTAACTAATTATGCCTTGTGGCCAGAAAAAAATAAAGAAATGCTGCTTTGTATTTTTACTGGTGACCTAATATTTTATTTGTTGGTGATATTAACCTTTCCGCTAAGCAGTGGTTCCCAACCCCAGTCCTCAAGGACCAGTAACAGACCAGGTTTTAAGGATACCCCGGCTTGAGCACAGGTGGTTCAGTGACAATGATTGGGTGAACCTGTGCTAATGAGAGGATTGCCTTAAAACCTGCACTGTTAGTGGTCCTTGAGGACTGGAGTTGGGAACCACTGCGCTAAGGTGTTCCTCATTCTTCTTACGAGAATGAATTAAAGTACAATGATATCCTATAATGATGGATATCTAACAGTAAAAAAAGAGAAGTGGATAAAAGCAGGATGAACAATCTAGATGTGTAAAGAAATTCGTTCTTCAAAAGACGGGGCTCGGAAGGCATCCAGGTTTTTCGCCAATCGACCCTGCAGAAAGTGTAAAGTGAGGTTAGATCATTAGTAGGGTTATATCATAGTTGGGAACCTCATATCTTCCCATCCTTGAGCCCCATACGCTAGTGAATTTACTGTGGGAATCATTAAAAATACGTATTAACTCCTCATTGATCATAATTTGGCATATTTTGTTTTCTACTGATATGCTGGGAGCTGGCTGCTTCCGCGTAACTACCACATAGGATTTAGCCACCTTGAAACCTCATGGGTGTTACATTTCGGTTCACTTCTCTGGATATTTTGGATTGGTTGTTTAGTTGTGCCATCAATGGAGCAGGCTTATGAGCGAGATTGATTGTATTCGTAATCAGTGTGAAGACTTGCTACCAGAGACTAGTTACACCAGGACAGGTCCACCATGTGTGTAGGAAGGTGCCCACTCTGCCACACCAACGGTAAGGGTTGATCTGACAAAAGGGCTGCTGCTATGAAACCTTATCTGTTCCATTTTTGTCCACCAAGTTTCATTACAAGCATATATTTTTGCAGCAATATGCCCCATGCATTCTCTTGTTCCAGCACACCCATGGTAACATGGGTGAGGGATATATGTTAAGTTTATCAGGTGTACCGTACCAATGGTATAACCGCTTGTAGCTATTTTCTTTAATAGATGTGTTGATAGGTACTTTAAGTATGGATTCCGAGCAGTCTCCCCAAGCCTGCATATCTAAAGATTTCTGAAGGTCATTCTCTCATTGTTTCAATACGTGTGTGTGTGTATACACATATATACATATACATATATATATATATATATATATATATATATATATATATATATATATATATACACAAATATATACACAAATATATATACATATATATACACACACACACTTTGAAGGTCATTCTCTCATTGTTTCATCACACTCTATACTGTACTCGTTGTCTTTCCCCATAGTGATATAGGATGGAGATTACGTTTTTACTTTGTGGGTTGGTTTGACCCATGAATTCAATGTAGATTTCTGGACCTGAGGTTATAGTGTTTATATTGATTTGATAAAGTATCTCAGTAAAGTACTCTTTTAAAAAAATGTTTTATTAATTAAGGGTGATTTTACACAAATGTATACATGTAATAGGGCAATTTTATATTGCCACTGCTATTTATTGATTTACTTAAGATTTTACTGGTGAGTAAATGTTATTGCTGCCGAAATCAATAACACATATGGCATCTTTGCATGTGTGTCCCATTCACTGCCAGAAACACCAGCGTTGCATTTCCAAGGCTCTCTGTGAAAAAGTTAATGTGATTATAGGAATTGAGACAGGATTTCTGATCATCTTCTACACCACTTTGTGCTTACAGAAGTGAGGAGGACAACACACACCGTAAAGAGAGCTATCAGACAGCAGTGAATAGGATGATACAAGCCACCCGGCTGTCCATGCCCAGACTGCTCATAAAGCACATGACTGTGAACATTGCTATGGAGCAGGTGTATATCCTGGACCACTCTGCTTCTTTCAAGTGGCTGAACGAGAACATGAAGTGGGCCAGGAAAGTTTGGCATTTTCATTAGACCTCGTTAAGAACGTTTGTTTTTTTTTTTATTTTATGTAAAAACTGTTAAATATTGTAATCATTGTTGGAATAATTTGAAGGGAATTAAAAAAAAAAAAAACACCAAAAAAAACAAACAATAAACTGTTTGCAGTGTATCTGTTTTTTTGTGTTATTGAGGTGTGATGGAAGGTTTTTTGGAGGGGTGCGGGGGGGGGGGGGGTGGAGAAGGGCGCATCTTGTCTGTTTCCTAGTTAAAGGAAGCCGCGGTCACGTGATTAGTTTGCCAGAGTGGCTGTGTCCCATCTGGCACCCAAAGGGTTTAACAACTTACCAATGTAAATCGACCTTTAAAGAGTTCACACTTGTGGATCAACAATTGTACCTGTATGTGCATGTAACGGGTTTTCTGGGCTGACCTAACCCACCCAATCTCATATTGGCCCCTGTGGTCTAACCAGTCCCCATAACAGTGTGATGTCTGGTGGTGCACCTGTTGGCAACAGGACTCCTGAGTCTCCCGCATGATGGTGTGTGGGGATTTGCCAACCCAGACAGGCAGCTGAGGTAGTGTGCTGAGTCCTACCTATATCCAGTGCAGCGCCTCCACCTCATCAGGATCCCAGCGTCCGCTTGTGGATGGTCCTGGTGAGGAACTCCTCTGTGGTGCCCCTCTCTGTGTAATTACTCCACACTTACACACGAGAGTATATTTCAACAGGGTCATCTTTATTGATGGATGTGGGCTAGCTGCCCCTTGCAGTGGGTGTTCTTTAGCCACACATAATTGTTCAGCAGCTTCCCTCTGAAAGGTATAGTCCTCCTAATGTAGGGATTCCCTATCCCCGCAGGGATATCTGCCCTGTGCCAGGTCCTGGTCACAGTCTCATAATCAGCAACTTAGAACAGAATCACTCTTTACTCCTTCCAGAACTGGAAGGAGCTATTACCTAATCCTCCAACAGCTTAGCAACAACTAACTTTTGATCAGTGCTGTGCCTTATGTATCCTCTGGGGGCTGGCACAACTCTGACATCACTAACCATGGATTCAGAGCATGTGACCACTCCCA